>NC_087513.1:21209349-21510841 GCF_963921805.1 Phalacrocorax carbo | reverse complement strand
CATAGAGCTAACAATAACATGTAGCATGGGGAAAAAATGAAAACAAAACTAGACTGACTTTGCTATACAGTCTAATTAGCTAAGATGTTGCTAGCCCAATCTCTGGCAGAAGGATTCTAGCGATCCTTCTAAGTGTGGTCATTGTATGGTGTCTCCTTTCAAAGGACATATATAACATCTTGTGGTATGAACACATGTGTATATGGAAACAATTTCAAATATACAGGATTTTTGTCACGACCTCTGTTCACTATTTTGACTTATCTGAAAATGTGGATGTGTTTTAGATCAAGCCACTTATTAACAGGGTGAATTAAGGACAGGCTATAGCCTCAAAGTGCCCTTGCACCTGCAGACTGAAGTCTGACTTTTAATCTTAACTGATAATATTTTCATAGGTTAAAAGCATATCTCTGGGTGTGTGTGCATGCATGCATGTGATTTTTAGAACAAGTACACAAATCTTCCTACATAAATAGAAGTTAAAGTGCCTCATACTAGTCCAGATTTTGCATTATTTTAAACTACAGCTTAGCCTGCAGTTATATCTCAAATCCTTTACTTGTGCAAAACCATTTCAAACCCTTTCAGCACCATCCCATGTCTGTCCTTCACAACACAGATCCAGAACAATGCCATAGTAATGAGGTAACCTGAACGTTCAAAGAGGCATTTTGAATACCAAAACATAAACAGGAACATTTTATGAGCTAGAGGGTATAATAGTGAGGGGTATTTCAGTTTTATGTGAACTATCATTTATGTAACCAATATTACTCTTACAGTTGAAAAACTGTCAAAAAATATGTAACAAATTATTCCCACTATAGACAAGACCTTAATATCAATTTTTTATTTTCTCCATCAAACCACAGAACATTTCCTCACTTACAGAATTCCAAGGAGATTATCAGCAATTTCCAATATTTTCAGATACTTTTTTATCATGAAGGAAAGTGTCCTAAGTTATACATTGATACTTACTAATGGGTTTGACTAGAAGCAGAGAGTGCAGGAGTGCTCTGTGTTCTGCAGCCTTCAAAATCTATTATCAAAAGACTATTCTTGGGTCACCAAGTGCTATCTCTTGTTATCTAACTTTATATAACCTTTTTCTGAAAATAATCAAGCTCATCTCAACAGTATTTGGTTTTTATTTCTCCCCTAGAAGACTGCACCAGAGCATCATTTCTTTCTTGAAAACTTTCAAATTCACAGTCTAAACTGAGTTATGACTAACTTTTACTTTGGGACATCACCACCCTTTTCCTTTCCCACTACCAGGATTAGTCTCTTGCTATTTTCGTAAGAAACATTCCTTAGATCTTCTTTGGCCAGCCTACATTTGACATGCTTTTGCAGTTTTTTCTACAGTAGCTCTTCATTTCCTCACTTACCCAACAGGCTTTGTTTGAACCTCACTGAAGGTTGAATGATGGTAGCATGGAGTCATTCCATGTTAGACATCAAGATCAGCAGAAAGGCTTTATAAATATTTCATTTGTGGAAAAAGTTTCAATCAGAGCTCACACTTCCATGAAAAACAAAGTCAATCAATTGCAATCACCTGAAAAAAAACCCAGCTTCTCAATTTTTGGTACCCACAAAAGTAGTTTTCATGATGCAACTCAATTATTGCTCTTGATTGGAAAGAATAAAGCAGAGGACAATATTTTCACTAGATTTCATGATTTTGCACTTTATTTTTCCTAGAAAGCATTCTTTAAAATTTTCTTTTGCAGGATGACATTACAATGACTTCTGAGGTTTAGCAAATTTTATCATTAACCTGGGCTATAAAAAAAACCGGTATGAACACCTTTACAAGTAAAAATATTGCTAATGTAAAGGACCATTTTCCTTCAAAGGCATTGATGAAGAATACATAATCTCATTCTCCAGTCAATTTTCCTAGAGTGGGACTCTTTTTGTGTTGTTCTAGCTGTATAAAGGTTAAGATTTTGGTCTGAGGTAGTTAGGTAACCAGAATGCTCCTACAGTCAGTGCAGAGATATGCATCTTAACAGGGCAGTTCAGTAGGTGTACAAAATATGTGCCCTAGGCTTTCCCTAGACTTAATGCAAAAAAGACAGACACATTCAAAGGTCTACCACAGATGAGATGAATTTAATTTTCTTTCTTCCACCACCTTCTACAATGTATAGGAAACTGGAGTGGTTCGTGATTTGAACAGTAGTGTGCATTAGCAGTTGTTCCAAAATAGTAACCAGAGAAGCACGAGTGTAACTCCAGCACAATTCAGATCATCATTTGGCCCCCGGTGTTGAGTAACTCCCATACTTTCAAAATGAAACAGTTTGCAAACCACCGAAACTGCAAGCCAAAACTTGCTATGTTGGCTTGTCATCAGAAGAGCTGTTGTGGGAAAGTGCTTAGGGAGTATAAATCTGCCAGTCTATCCCTTTACTTGTAGTAAATCACATCTCTGTCGGTGGCCCTAATATTAATTTTGTTGCAGTAATGCAAATTAAAGGATATTCTTGTATAAAGAACTGAATTCAACTGAAAAGCCTCATTTTTTCTCAGGCTATATACTGAAAGATGCCTGTTTCTGTTACAAATCTACAATTCATGTAAAAATAATTTTCTCCATTGAGAAATCATTTTATGGCAGGATAGTAAACAGTTCAGAAATACTACACAGCATAGTTTGCGTATTTAATTTATTATAATTGCACCAAGGGCTTTTGGACAATTCTCTCATATCTTGGCAGTATACAGACTCTGTTGCTTTAACATTTCAGTTTTGCAACACTCCACATCTATTTGTCGTATGTACCCTACAGTCAGCTTAAAATGTGTGAAGTTTTCATCAAATTTGGCTTCAATTTCTGTTTTAAGTTCTATTTTAGATAAAAGCTTTACTTCCTTTTTTAAAAGTTATATATATACTTGTGCCTTAGGGGATTTTTTGTAAGCACTGATGCTAATGAATAATCTGTGTAATTAGAAAATATGTCTTCATTTTTAGTAAATTACTAAATTCCCCACTCCTCCCCCTCCATTAAAAGAGGAACTGTTTAGAAATGAAACATTAGAGTATTTACCAGCACAATTAAACTGTGTATAGCAATCTCAATTAGTATACTTAGCAAACAGAAAATAGCTTTGACTCTTCTTTGATTGGCCAGCTAGAATTCATTAACATAATTGGCATCCACTAAAGGTAAAATTTAGAACACAGCAATGATCTACCGAAATACTATCCCCCCAAAAAAAACCCCTCTATTCCATTTATAAGATGAAGATATTCAAATCACAATTCACTAAACAAAGTTCCCAAATTATTGACTATTTCCTTTCAGGTCACCTTGCCGGTCATCCCAATGTAATGTCTGAGGAAGTTTCTCTCTTTACAATTCATCAAATGCAAAGTGGTAGCAGTGCACACAATAAAACAACCTGTTTTAAACATGGCACAGACATGCACGGTATAACAGAGACTTAAATGAGAGGGTAGTAATATAAAACTATCTCTTTGAGAGTCAGTCTGAGGACATTCCTACACATTAAAATGAAGAAGGAACATGGTTTTCTATTCTAAAATCCTCTTAAATTTTGTGGAGTCCAAGGACCTGACTCAGTGGTGCAAGCACTTAATGAAACCAGGAGGGTCCTGATTCTGACTTGTGCTTTCAACAATCAGTTGAGTGACTGAAAAAGGGAGAAGAGAGGACAACTGTTATACAAACATAGTTTAAAAGTATGTACTATAGAATTATACAAAATCATATTATTTAGATTAAATGAAGAGTAAAGGAAAAAAGCTTAACTCATTTAAAACTGGAACTAGAGAGACCTACTGAAAGAATAAGTTGTAGTTCCTCTTGATACTGACCCAGAAGGTTCCTTTCCTGTATTGTGCTTTAACACTGAAAGGAAAATATCATTAAAATGCAAATACAGAGAAAAAGAAGAGATTATATGGACAGAAACTGCTCACACCCAGTAGTTTGCTGAGAACCTGCCAAAGTGGAAAGATTATTCAAGCATTAAGACATACAGAAAGACGTATCTCTTTTACAGTAAAAAAAAAAAAATCAACAAAACTTCCATCCTGAAAAATACCATGGGGATAAGGACAAGGTGGAAGAGGGAACAGTTCACAAACCCTGTGAAACCAAAAGTACAGTTCACAAGGTTCACAAAACCTCAAAACAACACAAAGTTTGCCCATCCCTTACTATTAGTCAGCTACGAGAAATGTTCCTCCCTGACCTCTGATGAATCCTCTCTCTTGCGTAGTTGCTCCTTCTGCTTTTGGACATGGTGCTGTCTGCTAGTGTGCTACACACCTAGATTTTGACGAATATTTGTGCTAAGTCTGAGAACAAACCTACATCTGGCAAAAGAACAGGTGACCACTACTGAGGAGAGATGGAAAAGTTCATAATAGAGGACACAGATGACATTCTCTGTGTGTTACACTGGAATAAAACCAAATTCTGCAATAAACTAATTTCCAGCAGCTACCACTGAAACAAGGTACATTTTTTTTTAAGGTTTAGCACTAAGTAAGAAACACATTTCAGTAGCAGGAAGCGTACTGACAGCATTCCCAAGGAGACTGACAATTTGCCTTCATTTTCATCCACGCCACTCTCCCTCTTCCCTGCTATTTTAGGACTCGTGAAAATCAAGAAATGCTATAATGGACAAGGTCCAAGCAAAACAAATTTGTATGGGCTCATGACCCACTTTCATATACAGAAGTAGTTAACAGGGTTGATTTTCCTTTTCACCAATAATTTTCAGGAACTAACCCTTGGCTGCAGCTACTGTTCTACTCTAAAGCAGTAGAGTTGCATCACCCTGCAGGGAGTACTGGGGTAGAAGGAAACAGTTTGCTTCCTGGAGCTCTACATTTGCATTGGAGACATTGGGTGTGATTTGTGACACCCTTAGCATAAAGCACTATTTCCTTCCAGCATGAGCAACCACTTCTGGTAGCCTGTCTGTGGGGGAGACAAAGGTATGCTTACATTTACTGTCTGCATATTTCTTTGAAATACTTTCAGGAGATCAAACCCACACATTCTTAAACACAGCAGTTGCAATCCTGGACTCGCACTGGCAACTACACAGGAAGTTTGGAAAGGAGTGAAAGGCGACAATTTATTTGCAATTAAATAAGGAACAGGTTAGTATAAGAATTTTCTTTCAGCATTGTTTCATTCTAGAGTGACAGATTTTTGCAGTCATGATACAATGCTTACCACTTCCCCTCCAAAGTCTTGCTCCTAAAAGCATTAGAAAGCAACTTGATACTTCATTAGTGTCAACTTAGAAACTCTCTAAAGCAGCCTTATATCCCTGCTTGGCAATAATGAGAAAGGGTGGAGTCACATACTATTTGAACAACAAAGCAAACTGTAAGCTATGATAAATAAATGCCTGAAAGAAAACACCCTGACCCCACCTTTGTCTGATTCAAATTAAAAAATACCAGTTTCACCCAAACCACAAATGCACACATGCACACACACATACACACAAACATTGCAATTCTAAATTCCATCATTTGATGACTGAAGCATTTTGAACAGGTGAATTAGTGCATCAATAAAAACACTGCCCTTTTAATGAGAACTCATAATATTTACAAAATGTGTTCCTTTAATGGTTGGGTTTTTTTCAAAAAAATTCAAAAGTTTCAAAAATGTTTCAGAAATTACCACCTCCATTTGTTCTTAAAATGCTATGTAAACATTTTGTGTTGCTTTTACTGTATTATTTGCTACAGTGCTTACTGCTTCCCTTTCATATAGTGTCTTCCTCAGTTCAAGCCTTGACTTAATAGTAGATTCTTTGTTCCTCTGCTCTTTCTCTATCAATGAAGAACACCTGCCCTAGCTCTTCATTGTACTTTGTTTTCACTGTCCTTCCTTTCAGTTTTGCATGATTTATGTATCTTCTATAAATGGAAAGGCCTAATATTTTCCTTCACACTTTAATAAATTTCTTGAACTTCTCCCCCTTCTTGACTGCACATGGCCAGAAAACTGAAAAGTATCTCCATACTGAATAACAAGCTGCAAAGCCACAGAGTAGCTGTTGTTCTTCCTGGAGCCATATAGAAATAAACCATAAGAACAGCCATAACAGGTAAAACCAAAGATCTCTTTAGCCCAGTATCCGATTCCCAACAATGGCTATTAGCAGATGCCTAGGGGAGAGCATATGAACAGGGCAAACATAGACTATATAACTTGTATACATTCTCCCAGCCTCCAGCAATCTGTGACTCAGAGACTTCCTGCATGATCATGTCTTCTAACTCCAAAGAGGCCTAGGGAGATGAAGAATAAAATATGACTCAGAGAACATACTGCTAAGTGAAGCACAACTAACTTGAAAGGAAGAAAGAAAACTTATCTATAGATCGGTCAAAATTAAAAGTCACTCTAAAGAAGTTTGCTTTACATACTGGATGCAGTCTAGCCACAGAGGATAGCAGTCTAAACCTTCTTTGTAACCTAGTTGTACAGAGCAACAGGCTGCCACTTCCAGATTTATATGCATAAGGAGTCCCTAACCCATTTCGGTCAAAATAGGTAATATGCCTTAATGGATTTAAATAGTAGGTCTTGCTAACCCTTTTGCCTGAAATGGGTTAGGGAATACCCACAGATCTACAGGCTCATTGCATTCAGAAGAGAGGCAGTAAGTTTTTCAACTCGCATAGGTAAACATGACAGATGCTATCAATCCACAGCAGTATAGAGGCAGAAATGAGAATAGATATACCCTGTGCCAGCCAAAGATACAGTGATTCCCAGCTATCCATCATCATGCTGCCACTGGAGATTACCACATGTACAGTTCTGCAAAATGGAGTGCTGTAGCAATGGATAGAATCAGTCTCCTGTTGGTAAAGTGAAACCTTGTTTGCTTTACAAAATGCAGGTGTCACTGGCAGAACAGGATTAATGCTTTTCCATGACAGCACTCCTTTACCAATTCTTCTGCACTAAACTGGGTGAAGTGCTTCCTAGCTTGCTTCAAACCACATCAGCCAAACCCCTTCATATTGTTAAATAAACTATTTGAAGTAACTTAGCTGATTTTGTCAGAAGACAGTAGAAAGTGCCCATGGAAACTTCCAGCTGAACTCTAGGATAGGATAAACTATAACAAAACGCAATAGTATGCACCTTGGAAGCAATAGTAAGATACCTTCAGTTGCAACAGTTATTTGCTGAGCATGCACCTACCTGCAACCATGGTGTCATAGACAGGCCAGTACAACTTGGAGATTTTTACTTAATGCACAGTCAGTTAATACAAGTTTTTGATCACTGATGGAGTTACTGAGAAAAAAAGACAGCATAGTTAAGCATACTTAGAGAAATATATTCTGCCCCCCCCCCCCCCTCCAAGCTCATATTAAGCCAAACATTCCTGCTCCCAGGCTGCTAGTCATAACTACCCCAATACTCATTGTGGCTTACCACGCACAGTCTGTCCCAGTTCCTCCAGTGAGGTGACAGGCAGTGCAGGGGATTGGGTTTGTATGTTCAATGATTCCTTCTGCCAGTTCCTGCTTATTGGTTTCCATCTACACAGTAAGGCACATTAGCTTCTGCACAATTTCAAGACCTGGGAACCAAATGTTGCAGTGTTGTTAGAATTTGACGTTTGGACAGATTTCCTCCTACTAATTTATGGGTGCTTACGTTGTTCTCTCACAGAAGAAAAGAACGAAAAGCTCTTCCACAGTGAAGGAAGGGGTATACTACCTTTCTGATTCCATAGAAAATTCTTCCATATTACCTTAAATTCCTCCACATTTGATAATCTAGAAGAAATACTTTGCAACACAGTAAGTGTTTGAAGCCTTGTGACGTTTCCCATGTGGGACACCTTCTAGTATGGCTACTGACAAAGCACTTGTGAAGCAGTGCAGCCCCTAAATAATTGAGCCTTCTTATACTTCTGAGTCCCAGAACTGCATAATATTCCACATATCAGCAATGGGCCAAGTCATTGAAGAATTTGTTTCCCAGAAAGAAAAGGCTTGATGAGGAATGGAAGACAGACAAATGGGTAGGAAAGAGCTAAAGGAACAGTGGCTGTTCTCATGACTCAAGGGATTTCAACAAAGTGTGAAAAGATGCATTTCTGAAATCACCCCCGAGTTAGACAAGCATGAGTGCCAGCCCAAAGGTGAAAGTAAAAATATACAGCCAACAATGGAGGGCTGGACCACAGTAGCTTTGACTTAAATAATCTCTTGCTGCCACTAACCACTCAAAAATGTGGCTCTACAGCAAGCTAAGTAAAAGTAATTACTGGCTGTTGCAGTGCTGCCTTTACCTTGGCATTCCTGATCAGCTTTGGTGCTTGACAGACAAGGTATGTGTGAGTGCAGAGAATTTGGTTATTTCTTTGCTAGTCTAGTTCTGTAATGGCAGAGGGATGAATCAGCCACAGTTCTACTGGGCACCAACATCAATGCAAGACAGCAGTAGGAGCATACAACTGAATAGTGTGCATAGAAGTAGGCAGGAAGAGGAAAAGAGCACCTTCTTCCACAGTAACACTCAATCACAGACCAGTCAGGAATACTTTGACATACTGGGTATATAGGTGTTCTTATAGGAAAACTTATGGTCCATGTTCAAGGAAAGACCTACAGTTCCTGCAGGGGTGTTAATTTTGAAGATAGAAGAAACACTAAGAGAAAGATGGATAAAAAAAGATCTCACCCATCCTAGCACTTCATGTACTTTAACTGTATGTCCTGTAGCAGTGATGCATGCTATCAACTCCCAGCTCTCCTGACTGCCTCAGCACCTAGGTCCAAGAGGATTCTCTCTTGATTTTCCAAAGCACAAGACCTTCAGAGCAAATTCACATGCAGCCTAGACATCTTAGGGTGCACTTGGAGAGCTCAGGCCAGCTAATATCCAGAAGTCTGTGTACTACTGTGGCTTCACACCATGCCCATGCTTTTTGGCCTTTATGCATTTCCTATTTCTTCAAAACCTCCACAGTATCTGAAAGACACACAACCTTCTTTTTCATAATATAGTACCATTGGGTCAAGTCACACTTCCAGGAATCTATAAGCAGGACTATTCTGGAAGGTTTTAGTACACTATTTCTCTCTTGTCCTTCCCCTTTCATACAGAAGAAAAATGAGTAAAATTACTACTTTTTCAGAGCCAATGAGTCTTACAATAAGGCCAAAAATTTTGGGGGAAGGCAACCCTACCTTGGGTACAAAATGTTTTAGGAGATCCTTTTTTGCTTTTGCAATGCAATATCACATCTTTGGGAAGAACAGAAGTCACCACAAAAACAAGGAGGAAACCATGTTCAACTGTTCCACCCTCAGATATCTCCAGAGAGGTTAGAGGAGAGGTATCCTATTTGCTGATGCAGCTCTTCACCATTGGTAGAAGAGCAGGCACACCAGAAACCATTGGCATCAAAAGCAATTTAATAATTTTTTACATTTGCAGTACAGAGTCCTGAAGAAGTAGGTATAGTCTGTAGTGGACACTTGGTCCATTAGAATGTAATACTCATCCTGTTATGGTATGAAGATATACTGAAGGCATATATAGTGGGTTTTGAGTTCTGCCATCTTGTTTCTGTATGAAGGAAGCAGTAAGCAATATTTTGCCTGTTTCTGCACACTAAGTGGTAAGATGTATACAGTTTAATACACAAGTGTATCAGATGTTGCTTGTAAAATGAGATTTCTATCTTCATAAATGATGAAAACTGTTTTGCTATTGGACTTGGTATGGCACTCATTGTTTCCAACACTATTACTATGGCATTTAGAAGTTTGAAGAACAAACTCATTACTGTGACAACTAGTCTAAGAGGGAAGCTTTTCCAATAACTTCTAATGCATTCTATGATTCCTTATCATGCTCTTAAAGCACATCGTGCCACTTTGTATGATGTTATGCAGCAGATCCCAATGTGTCATGACATTCTGCTATCTGCAATGTGTAATCCTGAAATCAGAACAGGCAATGAATTGCATTTGTTCGTTATATAATCCTTTCAATGATTATTTCCTATCAAAGTGCAAAGTTCAGCAATATTGACAATCATGGACGAACACACACACACAAAAAAAAGATATGCAAGCTACCCAATATAACCTGAAGAATGAAATTAAAAATTAAACCAAGCACAAGATATTTGACTCTACTATTTAAGTCTATTTTTCAGAAATAGGACCTTCGAGGCTGATAAGTCCTTGTTCTGTTACCTCTTTGTCCTGGATATACAAAGATGAGAAAAAAGGCCCATTTGCCCCAGAAAAATGAAGTATGGAATGGGAACCATAAAAAGTAATAGGACAGTAAGGCCTCAACTGCATAGATTTGTCTGCAATGGTCTTATTTAAATCTGTTATGGCAGTATAAATCCTTTTGAATTCAGTAGAAAAAATCCAGCGCATGAGAAATGAGAATGGGGCCTGAAATCCTTTTGAAGCACTGTGGGAACAAACTCAACAGTGTCCCATAACATGACAGCAAGTGGCAGCAGACGTAACAGCTTCTCTTTCGTAAATTATTAGAGGAGGGCTGGCAGAACTGATACCACCATATTTTGCCTCATTTTACTTGCACAGAACTTAAAGAAACTATAACTGAAATATACTTTTATAACATAAGACTTATTATTCTTATGGGAAATCTCAGCAAAAATGATTCTGCCTTGAGATCACTTTATCTTAATGATCTGACCTAAAAGCAGTAGCAGACGCATCAACAAGCGCGTCTTTACCCCAAGGGTGGCAGTGGTCTTCTCAGGGGCAAGGCACAGAACTGAAGGAATTAACAAACATTAGACTTTAATCTAGTGCCTCATCTGTAAGTGTCCTCAGACAGGTACTTTTTATACACCTAAAAATGGACTTCAACATTCATGTCATGCCTTTAAATCTTCTATTTCACCAGATATTTCATCTTCTATAAAATGGAATGAAAAGCAGTTGTGTGGAAAGCAATACAACATTGACTCATTCTCTTCTTTTTGACTACACGACAGATCAGAAATTATGAAGGTTTAGATTTAAACTACAAAGACACTATCTTCAGCCCATGTATTTCACACATGTTCAAAATGTAGGAATTTATTATTAAGTTTCTCACATTTGTCTTTTTTTAAAGTATCAATAATACAGATATACCCAATTTCCCCGCAGACAGATGGCAAAGAACAGTAATTAAATATAGAATCAAGAAATGTAAAACACAGGTGAAGAAAACCAGGTAACAAGGGAAATTAGAATTACAGACAGAAAAATTCCATGTTCAATAGGACTAATGACAACAAAAGATTTTTAATAAAAATCAGGAGTAAAAGAAATCCTAGTTTTTGTGAATGTTGCTATGAAGAGGTGGCAAGAATATCAATTACATTAGCGAGGCAGATGACAAAACTGTTAATCATGCAGGAAAAGGAAGAGGTGTTCAGCATGTTTCTGTTCTGTATTTAGAACAAAGCTAAGCATGTATGTCTTTGTATCATAAAATAATGGTGAACTATTTAGTTTTCCAAGATTAGCTAAGGATGATGTTAAAGAAAAGCAATTAAAAATAAACACTGCAGAATAAGCAGGCCTGGGTAACTTTCTCCCAAGAATTCTAATATAATTAGGAGTCATCTGGATCCTTGAGAGTTTTGACATATTTTGAAGACTCAGAACTGGCTTTTCATCTTGCCTTTTGGAATTTTCTTTGTCAGTGCTTCAAAGAGAGAAACGTTATGATCCAAGGCAAAGTAACACCACAGCCACAATAGGACCACCAGTTAAAGGGGGAACTGTTAATATGTATTATTTTATGCCATCAAATATCAATTCCATTCATATTTATATGGCCTAAATTTATATGAGGGCAGTGTACAATTGTGCACATTGCTGTTGGTTGTCACTCTGGAAGCATGGTTGAAACCTCGTTGAAGCATTATGGAAAGATGACTGCATTTGTCTTGAACAGTTTACTCAAAATTATGTACTTCACTGCTAGCTCACCCAACTAAAAGAATATATTGGCACTTCTGGGTGAAGGGAGAACAATAAGAGTGAAGGACACGGAGGTTGCCCATGTGAGGAGTTAACCCAAACTCTACATAGTAACAGAGGCCCTGGTTCTTAGAGAAAGTGCTAGATACCTCGGCCTCTGGCCTTAGTTGGAACTGTCAGCACAGGCTTTCTCACATGGATTTTAAATATAGATTCCAAACTACTAAATATTGTCAGGCTCAGTAGCTCAACCAGCAGAATACTGTTAGCTGCCTGCCTGCTATTTGTGGAAGCAGAGTGAGTGGTGCTTGTCATCATTTTCCTTCTCAGGTGTCATCCAGAAAGAAGTCCTAGTCATCATTCTCTAGACTAAGCAGTGCTGGATACACCTTTGGCTTTTCTACTCACTTTTTGCAGTCCAAGCCACCCAGTCTTTTTCAGTTTCCATCTCCAACAACCTAGCAATTCGTTATAGCTTCTGCTTCAGTACCAGCTAAAACACATTTTTAGCAGTATGTTCAACACTGCTACCAGCTCTTTCAATATATTTTTTTTCCTGTATCAGTCTTAAATGCAGATAACTTTGTTCCTTTTCACCTCACATGAAATATACATTTTATATCCTAGTATAACAGTGTCAATTCCTACAATAAATACAGAAATGACCTCCAGACCAGGATTTAGAGGCCAGTATTCCTGCTTCACACAAGGTTACCCTAACCAGGAGGGACACACTCGGAATGCTTCAATTGTGACTTCATTTTGAATTTAAATTCTCAAGGCTCAAGAATAATTCACACTGCCTACCCTCAAGAAGCACTTTACTATTGAACATGCCTAAGATCAATACAAGTTATTAGAGAACTCCATTTTGGTGGCCATGGAATTTTGTGCTCAAAACTCCATGCTCCTCATCAGAGGGTGGATGCACCCAGAGTACCATTAGCCTGGTAACTAGAAGACCTTCTTAGGAAGCTACAGCTGTGCCTTTTCTCAACACCAAGAGTCTAGAACACAATTCTTCCCTTCTTTTGTAAGGCCCTAACCACTGGAGTATTTTAGTACTCTCACCACAGGACGATGTTTCATTCCTGAGCGGATGTTGTTGCTCTCTGCCAGACTCTGAGTAAGCTGTCTCTTCATGCCTTCTGTGTGATGAACATCCACACTAGTACTGATGGCTGGTCAAATGCAATTGTCAAAATAACTTGAGTAATACATGCTCTTCTTCTTCAATGCCAGGGTGGGCAGCCAGGATGAAAGCTGTACACCTCATGCTTTGGATTTGGAAGGCAGAGTCTTTGGTCTGTGGCACAACCATCTCTTTCTTGTCTCAGATTCATTACTGCTAACAGACAGTGAAAGTTATATGGAAAGGGGGAAAAGATATAATTAGGAACAGGGAATTAATAAGTCTACCAGCAGCAGTCTCTAGCAGGATATGATCACAGTTTCTAACACACTGCAGAAAGGGAAGGGCTGAAGGACAGAGTTTTCAGGTGAATATCACTACTGGAAGTGCAGCAGAACTAAACAATTATGAAGACTTGAGTGTAAGGGCTTATACTGGGTCACTGACATAAAGAGACTTGAGTATGACCTCAAGCTACATCTGTACTTTCTGTGTAGACAAAAGCACGAGTTAGGTAGTTACGGCTGTCCCACGTGCTATATCCACACCAATCTGGTTAAGATTCTGGTTGTGCATTCATGGAGCATCTGAAAATCTATAGTAAATCAAGAACACACATAACATCATACAGGAATACAGCTACTGAATAGCAACAGAAAGAATTATTCAGGTGTCTAAACTATTAGATGCCTGAACATATCTGAGGCTTCCACATCAGAAAATGACAAAGCAGATGACAGCAGGTGACAGAGGACCTGCACAACAGTCGTATCATTATTGAGCAGCAGTAGGAGGCCAAACAGGATATCCTTGCCATCTAAAATGGCACCTTTTTACATACTTGAATTACTTCCTAACTGTGCATAAATATTAACAGAATACTAAGACCCCCACCTCCTCAAAATCAGACCCTTTGGAAGGCTCTCCATATAAATTCAAAGTCAGAAAGTCTCACATCTGGTCTCAAAAACATGTAGGTAGGAAAGGAATAAAAGCTAAAATATTCAATACGGACGTATTGTCTTGTATATACCAGCTTTTGCTGTCCAATTTTGTTAATCTTTTCTTGTTTTTCTGTGGACACATTTTTAGATCAGGTATAAGAGACTTACTAGCTTGAAATATGAGTAAAATCATCCTTTCAGAAAGCATAATAGTTAAATTGTTGCATATTCATTGTTAGATTTTAACATTTAGGAAGCAATTAAAACCCAAACTCAGTAGGATACTGAATAACAAACATAAACTACAATAATCTTTATGAAGTCCATGGAAACAGAACAGAAAAGGAAATATTATGATCATAAAGTTAGTATGCTACTACTGATAAGACACACAGTAAAGTGTCCTTTGATCACAGTCATATGCTGTTCATGGTACACACCTGAGTTATCTGTGAATGAAACATTGTGCAAGGACAGCCACTATGTTTTTAATTACAGTATAAATGTTGGAGTGCATTCAGCTGAGACTTGATCAAAGATCATTTAATGATACTCATTCCTTCCCATCCTTTTTTTAAGTTTACTAGTACATTAACAAACCAGGTATCTACTTCCTGATTATGCTAAATGGAATTGTTCTGCTCATAGACTTGATCTGACCTCGAAAACTAAAAAGTATGGCCTATGCTGACAAGAATAACTACACTTGCAGAAAAATGTATTCAATACATAACCTTCTCCTCCATGTGAACTTCTGTTGCCAATTACATACGATAGTACAGTATTGAGGATCTTTTGTACAAAGGCACACGCACCAGTTCAGCTTGCTTGTGATACTGTCTGTGTCTGCCACTAACGAAAGCAGCAGTGACTAGTGACAGTTCTGCAGAAGACTACACGTGGGATGCGCGTGCAGGACTGGAGTTTTTGCTGGTTAATAATTACATTCCTTTAGCTTAGCAAACATCAGGAATGCTGGCAGTTTGCCAGTCAGAAATCTGGGACACACCCATTAAAAGTAGCCTCGTGGTTCCCTCCTGTATGTGGTTCAAAGGACAGATCTTATTTCTGTGATTATGGTAACTTTACAGTAGTTTTCTCATTACAGAGTGGTTGAGAAGCTAAAGTGGAGAAAGTGGAGATGGAGACACACAGGAAGTGATGGTAAGGCAGTAGGAGAGCTTTGAATGCTTTTATACTGTTCAATTTTGGCTCATGAAGCCTTAACTAGGAGCTTACATAGCCATAAAACTAGTTAAAATTTAAACTGCTTTTCCAAAGGGGATCCACCTACTGCATTTAAAAATGTGAACTTATTCCATCATGTCCATATTACAGCTACAATATTATTTTAACAATTCACGATTTAACTCCATCACCACCAACTGTCCTTTCAATCTCTTTTAAATTACTCCTCTTTCTTTTAAGGTTAGAAATATAACTCTGTGTATAGTAGAAATTAGTAGCATAGGACCAGATACACATATAACATTTTGTTTCACAATGTTGGTATTCTAAGTTTGGTTTTAAATTTAGTGTCAAGGTTCAAGACAGATCAAGTGAAGAGCTGACAGTTCTGTATATTGTCTCTTTTTGCAAGTCTTCAGTGATTCTATTATTCATTATTATCGTTATTATTATCATTGTAATACTTGAAAACCAATTAAACTTTTCTATCTGTTCTCAAGTATTTCTATACTGCCACTGACTTTTGGAATGAATGTATGATTAACAAATTACTGAATTATTTTCTTGGGAGCACAGCGATGGGCCTTTTGGATCAGGTCAAAGATCCAAGTGAATGATCTAAATTTTATAGCTCTGATGGTCACAACTCAGATACTGCTTTCATATATTTATCCTCCACATTCCAAAATTTTCATACAAGAATTTTGAAAAGGGAAGGTACAACAGAATCCAGTAAAGTCTGCATTCTAACTTTTCTTTAAAACTCAAACACAGATACAAGAACAATACTTTTTTACTTCATCCCATACAGTATATGTCCCTCTAAATACATTATTTCCACACAAAATCTTATCATGTGTTCCAGTGTTTCTCTAACTTTAACTGAAGGATTACTTATTGATCTACTTTTACAACTTGCTATTTTTTACCAAGTATCCCGGTTTTGGCTGGGATAGAGTTAATTTTCTTCACTGTAGCTAGTTTGGAGCTCTGTTTTGGATTTGTGATAAAGTGTTGACAATGTGGAGATGTTTTAGTTGCTGCTAAGTAGTGCTTACACTAGTCAAGGACTTTTTCAGCTCCCCATGCTGTGCCAGGTGCACAAGCAGCTGGGAGGGGACACAGCTGGGACGGCTGACCCCAACTGACCAAAGGGATATTCCGTACCATATGGAGTCATGCTCAGCATATAAAGCTGGGGGAAGAAGGAGGAAGGGGGGGGATGTTTGGAGTGATGGTGTTTGTCTCCCCAAATAACTGTTACATGTGATGGAGCCCTGCTTTCCTGGGGATGGCTGAACACCTGCCTGCCCATGGGAAGGAGTGAATTCCTTGCTTTGCTTGCATGCATGACTTTTGCTTTACCTATTAAACTGTCTTTACCTCAACCCACGAGTTTTCTCACTTTTACTCTTCCGATTCTCTCCCTCATCCCACCCAGTGGGAGTGACCAAGTGTCTGTGTGGCGCTTAGTTGCTGGCTGGGGTTAAACCATGACAACAAGTAACAAAAAACAGTAAACCTTGACTTTTTTTTATTACTCTTCTTCCCCCACCACCCCCCTCAATTTTGTTTGGTTTCACATGGGCAAACATAAAATTCATACGAGTAAGACATTCATTCATGTCTTACTATTTCCACCACCACATAGATTATAGGTTGAAAAGTACTCATCCAGTCTACCCCGTTGAACAAAACACTGGGATCAATTTTACACATCATTGCAGTGGTGTAAGTATAACAGTACTGAAACAAACAGAATTAAACCAGCCAAATACAGGATTTCATAAAGAATTGCCTCATTACACAGACTAGTCCAGCACTTTGGCTCACTCTATACAAAGACCCCAGAGCAGGCAGACGTGGACCACCTCCTCCTTACTTACATTCCTGATTCATTGATTTGCCAATGTCAGTATCAACTCACTCTACAAGACAGAAAGTTGTTTTCCACCTTCAAACTTGAGATTCAATAGCCCTTCCATTATTTTTATCCTCCAATTATAAGTCTGAATATTCTTGTTATCCCTAAAAATACAATACTCTTTTTAATCTTGTTACATTCTTGGCCTTTGTGACTTGGCAGTGAGTATCATGGTCTAATTATAAGTAGAGGTAATTACAGGTTGGGGTTTCTTTTATCAGTTTTGAATGTTACCTTTTAATTTTCTTCTATGTTCCTGTGTTCATGTTAGATGACAGAGAACACGGTCATCTAATCTACTGTACCTAGACCATTATTTTACTGCATCCTCTTCCTTAATCTTCTCTCTAAAGTGAAAGAAGGCCTAAACTTTCAAAATAGGGTTTTTCATATCCTCATTCGTTCTCTTACCCTTCCTTGATCCCACTTTAGTTCTCCAATACATTTTTTTGAAATAGGGAAATTGTGCAATCTCTCTACTGAACACAGTGTGCCACCTCCATAACAGTGGAAGATGAGGTCCTGAGAAAGTTCTGTGGAAAGCCATGCTCTTGAGTCATAAATATGAATGCTTCAGAGACTTTGCCTTGACACAGTGTCATGGTATCTAATGTAAATTCTGCATCAAATCTGTAAGTTCTTTTTACACATGAGCCTTACTTTAAATCCAGTTTCAATATGAGGTCTTCAGTTAACAGAGAACTACATCCACAGTTATCCTCTGTTACCCGCCTGTTACTCTGTTATTTCTAGAGTTTTTTGTTTTCTTTCAGTTCCCAGGCTGGGAAACTCTTCCTGTGTGAGACTTAAAGAGCTATCAAATACCAGGTGGGGGGCGGGAGAATTGTAGATACCACTAGACTGTGGTGGTAAGAGGTTACCTTTTAACTTTCTCCCGTATCAACAAAATAGATAGAGCTACTAAAACTTCATGTTTTAAGACACTGGCCCTAGACCTTGTATTCTCCTTGAAAGCCTTTCCCGTTTTTCAACTTTCTTTTAACAGTACCCCAGTATTGGTCTCACTGTCTCACTAATGCTGTATCAAAGGGGTTACATTCTTTGCCTACTCTTAAATTAATACTCCTCTGATAAAAGGTCAGTGTTCACCCCCTTAGCTTACAAGTGTCTTCACCAGACAGGTGGTTATTTCTACAAGTGTCTCTCAGCCTTGTCCATCATTACCACATTCCTCCATGATCTTTTAAATGCAAAGGCTATTTCTCATTTCTTTTATGTTTCTTTTACCATGGGAGAGCCTCCACCATAGATCAGATACTACTACTGTTCTACACACCAAATAAGAAGATGGTCTTTAACTCAGAGGTATCTTTGGATTGCTCCCCTCTTCTTCCACCCTTTCAGCTTGAGCTGAACACATTTTGCAAACAACAAAGTATATGGCTGGGCAGATGAATCTTGACAGTAAACACAAGCTATTAACTATATGTTTGTGATTTCACCTGCCATTCTCCATGAATGCGGAAATACATCCTGATCTGAATACAGCCTGATCTGACAAACAGTAACTGTAGTTATATTAGACAGATTAATCTTCTAGCAATGTTCCCAACAGCAGATGGCAAATAGATAATCTCTGCTGGTACATATGTATCAACAATGACAATATAAGTACAACCAAAACTGTGTACCTGTGTGTCTAGGAGGGGAAGCAGGAGATTAAAAACTAGGTATATACTACCTACAAAGGATGCAAGAAAAATCCTGTTTATTAATGTAGAAACATGAACTAAAACAGAAGTTTAATCTCTTAGTGGTAGGAGTCATCTTTATTTGACTGAATTCACTCAGTAGTTTGAGTGATAAAGCAGAAAGAATGTACCATATCTGGAAATGTAAGCTCCATTACTGATGGAGTTGTCAACAGCTTTCTCTAATCACTCATAATTCCAACAACATGCTCTTTAAATGCAAATAAATAAAGGGAGGTTGTGGCTTCATAAGACACACTGGTCAAAAGGAAAGCAGTGAAGTTGCTGAAAAAGTGCCCTAACAACCTGTCTGCAAGACATGGCAGAGTCAGACATATCTGTTATCCCTCCTAAGCTGTGGGTAAGCAGGTAGGTATAGCTCGGGCCTGCCTTAGCAGCAGAGTGAATGTATGACTGACCTCAACAACAAAAAGGAAGCATATGGGAGGTGGAAGTGGGGACACGATGAGGAGGAATACAGCAGCATTGCCCAGGCATGCAGGGATGGAATTAGAGGGCAAATGCTTGCATACAGTTAAAACTGATGAAGGATGTCAAGGGTAATAACGCTTTTGCAGCAAAATGGGAGACTGAGTAAAATCTAGGCCTGCTGCTGAATACAGCAGGTGACCTCGTGACGCAGCACACAGGTACTCAATGTCTCCTTTGTCTGAAAGGAGATTGTTTGACAGTTTCTACTGTCAGGGTCTGCTCTCAGGCCTCCCAGTCCTCCATGTCAAGTAGCCAGGATCAAGTTAGGGTCTGTTTGAACAACCTGGAAATGTAATTCAAGTCCATGGGATCAGACAGGATACATCTGAGAATACTAAGACTACCAGCAGATGTTATGGGAAGGGCACTCTCCATCCCTTGTGAAAGGTCACAGTGATCAGAGGAGGTTTCTGACAACTACAAAAAATGTTAACATCCGTCTTAGAAAATTGCAAGAAGGAGGATCTGGGTGATGACAGGCTGACCGACCTTCTCTCTGTCACAGGGAAAATCATGGAGCAAGTGCTCATGCAAACCATTTCCATTCACACAATCACAAGAATGCTATTGAGAACAGCCATCTTGAATTTCCCATGGGCAAGCTGTGTTTAGTCACTCTGATTGCCTCCCCCAACTACATTACAGGCTCTCTGGGTGAATTAGAGTGGTAGGTGGTGTTCTTGTTGTCCTTAGCAAGGTCTTAGATAGTTTCCTAGTGTCCTTTCAGCCAAACTGGAGAGATATAGGTGGACTACAAGGTGGGTTAAAAACTGACCAGATCATTGGCCTCAAAGGGTAGGTAACAATTGTTTGAAGTCCAATTAGCAGGTGATCCCAAGTGGTATTCCCTGGGATCAATACAAGGGCTGATATTATTAAATGTTTTCATCCATGATCTGCATGATGAGACCCTAGGAAGTACAAGGTGATGCCAAGTCAAGGGGGGCTGTTGGTATACTGGAGGGTATAACAGCCATTCAGGGACACCTCAGCAAGCTGAACAAGTGTATAACAGATACATCTGTTTTGAAGCTCCAAAAAGAGAAATACAAGGTCCTGCATCTGGGCCAGGATATACTTACGGAGGAGTGCAGGCTGGGACTAACGGTTCTACAAGAGAGGACTCAGCAGACCACAAACTGAACAAAGTCAGCAGTGTGTCCTTGCAGTAATGAAGACTAACCACATCTTGGACTGCATTAGCAAGACCATAGCCAGCAGGCCAAGGGACACGATTGTTGCCTTCTATTCAGCACATACAAAGCCACATCTGGAGCACTGTGTTCAGTTTGTTCTCTCACCAAGTAAAAGAGAGACTGAAGAGAGTCGAGTAAAAAGTCATTAAGATGGCTAGCAGCTTTGACATACAGGAGGTTGAGAGGCTTGAGAACACCAATATTCTCATCAACTTTAATGGACTTATACTGCTAGAGCATTCTTAGCAGCACTCCTTACGGTCACATTATGCGAACAGATGCATTTTGGTAGCACCATCCAGAAGACCTACAATGGCTACAGGCATATATTAGAGCACATTAATGGCACTAGCGCAGTACCTGATGATGTACCACAACAAACTTTGAACTGGGTGCCACACAGACATTAAAAAGTAGCCTGAAGGTGAAAATGTCTCTGTGCTGCAAGCAGAAACTCCCATGGATCTTCCGTATTTCTGTGCCTGACAAACTCACGCTTGCTCAGGGACCACTGCACAGAAAAATGATTTGTACATCAAAGAACAGACTGGCATCCTACCCATGAATGACTTGCCATTTATAGCTGCAAAGCCACTGCTAAAGAGGCCAAAACTAGTTTATAAAATATTTCTGCAGCTATAATTGTTTAGGACCACTGAACTGCATGTTCCAAGCCAGATCAAAAGGAGCACCACAAACCCATGAAAGGCTTATGTGTAAAGACAGGGTAAATTCCATGTCTGGGATCCATCTGTAATTCTGTCAAACCAAGAGTCCTTGTAGCTGTATACAAATTAAATGTCTGTCTGCCAAAATTAAGTGAATGAAGAACAAATACCCCCTTATCACATTTTTACAGTAACTACCTTGTTTTCTTTAATGTTAAATATAAAATGCCCTTCCTTTTACACAGTTGTGAAAATACAAATCAGATTGGGAGTGATATCAATACCAGACATTGATCGTGGTCTTTTTTAGATTACTGTTTCGCTTCAAATGTAGAGGTGTAAAGGTATGCAATACTCTCTTGACTCAAAGTATTACAGCTGAAGCAGATGTAGCTTAAACTCAACAGGATTTTGAGGAAACTCCGTATTTTTTTCTTTAATAGGTTCAAGGCAACTATATCACTGATTTACCACAGATTGGCAAGACAGAGATGGATGTAAGAAATTGCAAATGCAGTTGGAATGAAAAGGCCTGATGTTCTTACCTTTGCAGACTAGTGGTGCATGATTTTTCACGCTTAGCCATGTGAAAAAACAGGAATTAATAACTACTTGCCGTGTTAATTCCCTAAATAATTAGCACTTATGCATATAAAAATTTAATACCAGTTCTCCCTCTTCAGAAATATTTGCTATTTTGATAACCAGGGATCTCATTTTGGAAGTGAGAAACACTTCCTCTCCATTTAAAACAATACTCCTAACAAGCCACTGACAAGGATTACAGCAGAAGGCAGATACAGCTAAATTCTTTAAAATAAACCTGGAACACGTATAGTGAGATCATGATATCTTCCTATGCTTTGTTTATATTTCAGCACCAATAAACATAGAGTATAGCATGTATATGCCATTATCTGGAGAAACTTGCTAAAAACTTATTTCATGTGATTAGAGATAGCCAAAAGGCAGAATATTTAACACTCTCTCTCACACACACACACACAAAATTAGCTTTCTATTGCTTTATCTGATAAATACAAATTATTAGATTTAAGAAAAAAAAAATCTGTGAACATGAAACCTCTGGAATTCTTCAGCTGCTCAATAAACCAAATGGTTTAGTTTGATTCCTCTGCAAATACCATGGTCTGTACGAGAGGTGGTAACTTTTATAGTCCAACTGATCTAGCTTCAAAAAACACATTCTGGGATATGAAGGGTTGAAACTGCACCTGAAAACTTGACCTTTACATCAGCTGGTCTAATCTAATAAAAGATATTACCTCTCCCTAGAAGCCCTTGCTTTGTTTATGGGCATGACTGCCTGAGATTACAGCACGACTATTATCAGACAATGCCAACTGCAAGGCTCTCCCAGTGCCCAGGGTGGGAAGGACTGCCAGCTCTCCAAGTGGCTGTCCAAAAATACCCTCACGTTAGGGATCCCCGTGCAGTACCGGTGTCTCCAGTTTCACTATTTTCAACATAGTGAAAACAGGGATGCGAGACACTCCCGTGAGGCACCTGGGACTCCGGCGGGTGTAAAAAGGGTGGCAGTGCCGGGAATGTGGGGGTGCTGAGCGCTTCAGCTGTCTGCAAACGTCTCGGTACTCCCCGGTTGAGCCTCAGCCTTGCATATTTGCACGCCATTTCTCCACTTGCACGCATCCGTGTAATAGCCTAAGTAGCTACTGGAACAGTTATTAAGATATTGTTACCCACCCGGGGCTGCGCCACTTGATTTCTGCCAGCGGCCCACAGCTTTTGCTGGACAAAAACTCGGCAAGATCCCCCGAACGCCCTGGGGCTCTCCTCCCCCCCGGGCTCTCCCAGCCGCCTCGGGCTCTCCGCAGGCTCGGCCGGTGCCGGGGGCCTCGCGGCGGCAGCACCCCACGGACCGTTAACGGCCCACCGGGACGGCTGCGGGCGCGGCGGGCGAAGCCTCACGGGAGGAGGCGCCTCACAGGACGCCGCCGCGAGAGCCCCGCCGGCGGAGGACACTTAAAGGCTGCCTTGGAGCCGGCCGGAGAGGGGAGGGGAAGCAGCCCCCCGGCCGCCGCCGCGCCCCGATTCCTGTTGATGCAGCGCCCCCTGCGGGGCGGGGCGGGGCTGCCGGGCGGCCCAGGCGCCGCGGGCCCGGCAACGGTGGGGCCGGCGAAGTGGAGCAGCCGCGTGCCCTTTCCCGGCGCGGCGCCCGAGCGGGGCGGGGGAGGGGAGGGAAGCCCTCAGCTCCCCGGAGCCGCCCTGCCGGGACACCGGCGACCGCCGCACCGGCCCCGCGGGGCTTCCACGCGGGGAAGCTGACTGACAGAGGCAGGCGCGGAGGGCAGGACGGCCGGCATCCCCCCGCGGCGGGGGGCAGCGACAAGGATAAGGAGAGCCCGCCGCGGCGGGCGAGGGGGGAGGGGAAAGCGGCGAGCACCGGCTTTCCTATGCGGGCTTTGACGCGCCGCACCGGGGGCTGCCCGCACCCCTCGCCAAAGCCGCGGCCCGGCGTGCCCCGGCGGTGGCGGCGCTCCGCCCCCGCCCGGCCCCAGAGGCAGCGCCTGGGCCGGGGCGGGACGACCTTCCGCAGCCGCGGGGCGGGGCCGAGTCCGGCGCGCCGCGGCATTCCCGCCCTGCTGCCCGGCTCCGCTGCGCCGCATGCAAATGAGGCCTCTCCTCATTGGCCGAACCGGTAGCCCTTTCAAAAGGTGCCCCTCGATTGGCCGCGTGGAAGCGTTAACGCAAATAGAGAATCTCCCCCCCCCCCCCCGCGGATTTTTTTTTTCCGCCTCTAATGTGTGATGCGTGCCTCAGACAGTCTGTAACTCTGCGCGCCAGTTACTACAAATAAGTAGTTCCCAGCCCCCCGCCTCTCCCCCCGCCCGTCCGCAGGACGGAGGGGGGGCGGGAGGCTGCAGTCCCGCCCTCCGCACCGCGGGCGCCCCGGCGCGGAGGGGAGGGGGCTGCCGGGCCGGCGGGGAGAGGTGTTTCCCCCTCCCCCGCGGAGGGATATCCTCGGCGCGCTCGCCGCGCTCTGCCCGCACCAAAATATTGGGAGTTAAGAGGCGGCTCGGCGGCGCCGCCGGCTCAGAAGCGCGCGGGCAGGCAGGGCGGCGGCGCGGCTCCGGCGCCCGCCACGGCCCCACTGCGGCGCCCAGCCCGCTCCCCGCCGCCGCGGCCCCCGCAGGGGCGGGCTCCGCAGCCCCCGGACCTCGCTGCCTCCGCCGACGGCTCCGGTCCTGCCCGCGCGTCCCAGCGCCCCGAGCGGCTCTCGCCGGTTGGGAGAGGGAGGAGAGCGGGAGCTGCGCCCGCGCCGAACGCCTTTCGCCTGAGGACTTGGTGCCGTCGCCGTGCGGATCTGAGCCGGCGGGGACCCCCGAGGACTCCGTCGGTGCCCGGTGCCGGACGAGGAAGGAACCGCAGGGAAGGTTTCGGCGGCCCGCCGTCCCCAGCCGGCCCCGGAGAGCGGAGCGCCGCGCCGCGCCGCCGGTCGCTCAGGCGGGAGGACGTCGGCGGTGCCGCCGCGGGGGACTCGCCGCCCGCCGCCCTCGGAAGATGTTGCTCTCCAAGTTCGGCTCGCTGGCTCACATCTGCAGCCCCACCAGCATGGACCACTTGCCCGTGAAGATCCTGCAGCCAGGTACGGCGGGGCCGGGGTGTCCCCCCGCCATCGCGGGGCGCCGGGAGGGGCGCGGACCGGCCCCGGGGTGCGCGGGGACGGCGCTTCGGAGCCCCGCAGCGCCGCGCTGCGCTCCGCTTCCTTTTTTTTAACTGAAGAAGACAATTTAATATTAAAAAAAAAAAAAAAAAGCCTTGGGTGGAATTAGGGCAGCGCACACAATATACGTCCTCTGGGCAGAACATTTTGGGGCTTTTATTATATTTTTTTATTATTTTTTTGGATTTTTGGCGAGGCGCGGCTGCGGACGCTAACGCGGTGTGTTTCCCTCTCGTTTCCCCAGTGAAAGTGGAGAAGGAGCCGTTCGATAAAGTCTACCAGGTGGGCTCCGTGCTGGGCAGCGGGGGCTTCGGCACCGTCTACGCGGGGAGCAGGATCGCCGACGGCTTGCCGGTGAGGCGCGGGGCGGCCGGCCGGGCGGGAGGCTGCGGGCGCGGCGCGGCCCGGCCCTCCGCGGCGGGGCGCAGGCTGTGCCCGCCCCGCCGCTCACGGCGCCTCCTTTCCTCCCCGCTCCGCAGGTCGCCGTGAAGCATGTGGTGAAGGAGAGGGTGACCGAGTGGGGCACGATTGTAAGTACCAGGGTGTGTGTGTGGGGGGGGGGTGGGTGGCGCTGCGCGACCGCGGGGCTTCGCCGCGGCGGGGCTATTGTGTGGGCGGCGGGGCCCGCCCCGCTGGCGCGGCCTCTGCATCGGGGTGGGGGGGGGGGGGGGGGAATTTGGCGGGGGTTCGCCGCCGCAGCGCCGCGCCCGCCCCTCGGACTGCGGCAGCGGCGGCGGGGGCCCGCCGGCCGCGCCCTCCGCCCCGCCCGCCCCGCCCCTCCGCTCCGCCCCTCAGCGCGGGGGCGCCCCGGGCCGCCCCCTCCCCCCCTGCTGACCCGCGCCCCCCTCTCTGCCCAGAACGGCGTCATGGTGCCCCTGGAGATCGTCCTCCTGAAGAAGGTGGGCTCCGGCTTCAGAGGGGTCATCAAGCTGCTGGACTGGTACGAGCGCCCCGACGGCTACCTGATCATCATGGAGCGGCCCGAGCTGGTGAAGGACCTCTTTGACTTCATCACGGAGAAGGGCGCCCTGGACGAGGAGACGGCCCGCGGGTTCTTCCGGCAGGTGCTGGAGGCGGTGCGCCACTGCTACAGCTGCGGCGTGGTGCACCGGGACATCAAGGACGAGAACCTGCTGGTTGACCTCAGGACAGGCGAGCTGAAGCTGATCGACTTCGGCTCGGGGGCCCTCCTCAAGGACACGGTCTATACCGATTTCGACGGTACGTGCCCTCCCCACGCCCGGGGCAGCCCGGCTGCGGCGGGTTTGGCCGGAGTCCCCGTGCCCCTCCCGGGCGATGCCCCCCCTCCCGCCGCAGCTAATCCCAGATCTGGCGCCTGGCGGTAGCGAGCCGTGCCTCTGGCCCGGGGGTTCCTTTCGGGTCTGTCGGTAATGGAAACCCTTGGACCCGAAGCAGCTATGGGGTGTTCAGTTGTGTAGGAAAGAAGCGATTCCAGGCAGTGACGCAGCAGTTTATATTTCCCTGTCTTGGAAAAAGCAGGGTGTTTTTTTTTTTTTCCTAGAGGGCGATCTGTTTACATGGAGGCTTCGCCAGTGTCGGATGTTTCCATGTGTGGATATGCAGTTTTTATATGTGGTGCTTTTTTTAACTTCAAGCAGTAGCTCCCCCGCCTCCCTTTCCGCCGGTGTCCTGGAAATCCCGCATTGCAGATTTTTTAAAAGCGATGGGGATAAACACGAAATGACTCGGTAATGGCTCCAGGGCCGGGCTCGGCGCGATAGCGATGGGAAAGGTGAAAATCGCCCCTTGTATGACGGGAGTATTTTCCCCCGTCCTTTGAGTGCGACTGATGTAATGGGGACTCTCCCTCCCCCCAGCTGCCGCACTCACATCTGTTTGTTGTGAAACACGAAGCCCCGCCGCACGTGACCCTCAGCATCACGAATTCCCGGTTTTGTTTGGTATCCAAGGAGCCCGCGGGCACCCGGGGGCGGGTTGGGAAAAGCTGCCGCAGAAAAGCGCGGGGGGGGGGGGGGAGGGCGGGGAGGGAAGGTTAAAAACATTGAAATCGCAAGCGGCCCTATTTTGTTTACGCCCTGCGGAATTGGATAAAGCAGATTAGCCCGGTGTAATGCGGGTAGACCTGGGTTTCACCTTCTTGCCGCCCTCTCTCGTCTCCTCCCCGCCAGCCCCCTTTGTCCTTTTGTGTCTATTTTTGGTGTGATGCTGCAGACGCCACGTGGTCAGTGAAAGGGAGCTTGCCTCGGTAAACAGTCAGCTGATGGGGCTGTGGTGTGCCTCCCGACAGCATAGCGCAACTGGAGGGGCCAAGGCCGGTGGTGTAACCCCGCGGGTGACCTGAGGTTACACCGCTAGTGGCTTTGGCCCATAAGAAATTTAAAGCTTTAACTCCCAAATGACAAGTTTATGAATTTAATTTAGCCCTGCTAGAAAGAGGTGAACAATGGGGAAATACTCTAAACCTTTTACTTGAAATTTTTTTTTTCCTTTCTTGTAGGAACAAGAGTATACAGCCCTCCAGAGTGGATCAGATACCACAGATACCATGGGAGATCAGCAACAGTATGGTCTCTGGGAGTTCTGCTGTATGATATGGTTTGTGGAGACATCCCTTTTGAGCAAGATGAAGAAATCTTGAGGGGACGACTATACTTCAGGAGAAGAATTTCACCTGGTGAGTTGTATAGGGGTCAAGGGGGGACATAGGGGCTTTTTTTTTAGTATTATTATTATTTCAAATAGTCCTGTACGGGTGGATTTTTTGTTCAGGATTGTCTTTTTATGTTCTTAGTCTAAAATTGCCGTTTTCTTCTTGTTGTTCGCCTGTTACAGAATGTCAACAGCTGATCAAATGGTGCCTTTCACTGAGGCCTTCAGACAGACCAACACTTGAGCAAATCTTTGACCATCAATGGATGCACAAATCTGAAGTAGTGAAGTCTGAGGACTGTGACATAAGGCTACGGACCCTTGATACTGATGTATCTAGCACAAGCTCAAGTAATGAGAGTCTGTGAATTACTAAGGACCTCGCACTGGGAGGGGAGCTACAAGCAGAAAGACCACAGTGCTGCTGCCAATACGTAGGAGGGGCTAGAAAAATGCATTCATTATTCTGTAGTTGAATCTTTGTCTGAGGGACTTGATTTTATTTTCCCCCTTTGCTGGTTTCTGCTTTGGGATGAGAGATTTCCTTTGGAAACGCTGATGTTTGGGAGTTGCAGGCCAGTACTTAGTCAAAGACTGACCTTACTAAGAAAGCAGTGACCTCTTGAATACATGGTAAACTTTTTTGCTCTCATAGAGCCTGGACTAGATTTTATTTGCTTTTGAGTGCCTTTTTGAAAGCTGCTTCAGTGGGACTTTCTTTTTTGAGCTGTGTATGTCCAAAGAAGATCCAGTTCATTATAGGAATTTGCTCCCTTTAGACTCAGTACTGGAGGAAGCAGCTCCTATGATGCATTGGAGAACATGTTCGGTGATTGAATGAAGTAGTCCCATCCACTGGTGATGGAATACTTGAACACAGACATTTCACTCCTGCCCCCCCCCCCGGCCCCTTTCCAAATCCAACCCACTTCTGCTGCTCAAAATATTTCCTATAGCCTGCACAGAAATATGAACAGGTATATCAGCTTTTGTATCAGAAACACTTATTCATGTTTCCTTTTATCATCTCTACCATTGGGCATGAGAAGCCCCTTTCTCAACTCCCCCCGGCCTTTTGTCACCCTGCGAGTCTTAAAGTATGTATGGGCATGTTGAATGCACAATCAATGCAATATTCAAGGACTTTACTTTTTTTCCATACCTGTATAATGTGTTTATGTAAACTTGGTTTTTCCCATGTACTATACAGTTATTTATTGTTTGGAGTTTAGAAGACCTCCCACAGGTTTCAGCTGTGGCTATTTATTTGGTTAATTTATTTGGTTAGTTATTCAACACTGTGCTTTTCCCCTCCTTCTCCCCATGGGAATTCTAGTGGTTTGCCCATGGCACTTTTTTTTCTGCATTCCTGTTAACTTTTGTTTAAAAAACAAAAAACAACAACAAAAAAAAGAATTTTCTGACCTTATAAATTTTTGTTGGAAGATGGAAAATTGTTGTACAAAGTCTAATTTAAGGGAAATGGAATGACTTTTTAAAGTTAGTCAGTATGCCTTTGTCTGGTATTATCATACCAGAGATGTAAAGTAATGCTGTTTGGAAGGGTTTTAAATTATTGACATTGTACAGTCTCCGTGCATTGGCTCTGGAAGGTAGAGTGGCAGAGTCATAAACCTTAATTTATTTTAATAGCTGTGTTTCTGTGATCTGGTTGCATTTATGCAGCTTGGATTTGGATTTTTTTTTCTTCTGTTTAACAGTGTGAAATGTATGGAGATCATATTTTTTATACAGGTATTTCAATTAAACTTTTTTTGTATATAACAGTTCTCTGTGTGTGTGCTCACTTCTAATCTTCACCATTACTCTTGATGACAGCAGGGGAGCGTGTGTTCTGTTACCATCTCTAGCTTGTCGAGGCCTGTGGCACCTGACCTGGCGTTAATGATCACTGCTTAATGGCCTAGACCTATTCTGGAGGAATTAAGCAATCCCTCATCTTGATTGTATCTACTCTCGTTTGATGCAGACCTGGAGAAGGTGTACCATACAACAGCACTAATGGCCTACATAGAGAGGAATTGGTCAGTAATTGTGGTGTTTCCAACTCTCTGAACACTAACTGAAATACCACCGTACTCATTGTTCGTAAGCATAACAAGGAAGGATTTTTGTAGTCACTGGTGGTTACTGTTTTCACAGTTGACATGTTTACTTTCCATTACATTCGGTTTCCTTCCTCCTGCATACCCCTTCCTCCCCAGGGTGGAAAGGGGTTTCCTGTGACCTTACAGGAAAGGGACAGCATTCTTGGAGAGGGGGTGCCAGTTTTTCTTCGGCTCCCTTATATTATCAAAATAGACTGGTGTGTCACTCTGTAACAGACTGGGGAACGCGTGCTGTTCTCATCTGTAGCAAAGGGCAAGAGAAATGTCCTCAGTGTTTGTCTCGGTGCATTAGGAGTCAACTCCTGCAGATTACTGAGTTCATCCTAGTTTCTCTGCAGCTAGAGACTGACCTGGCTTGATCTTTTTGTGGGGGTGGTAGCGATTACTAGGTTTAACTACCACAGAGAGACCTACAAGGTACATTTAAGGATGTGTTCGGTCATTAAAGGTGCTTCGTAGTACTCATGGTAAAGGGCTAGGCTTAGAATCTGTTGGTTTTATGTTATTTCCCTTTCTGGGGATCTTTCTGCCAGCTCATCTACTATTATTTTGGTTCCCTGTGGGGAATATCTCGCTCACTGACATCACATCAAGCTCCTGATGCTAACTAGTTGAGACTCAAAATGCCACTGAATAGCAGGAGGTAGAGCAGAAGGGGAAAGACCATTTTGGTGCATGTGGGTTTTTGATCACATGGTTCGTAGCTCTCTCTTGGCCATAAAAAGGAAGTTCAAATGACTGGGGGGGGGGAGGAACAACAAACAGGATTGTGTCCATCAATTTGTCTGTTTTCTGGTTTTGTTCCTTTTTCATTTTAAACTTGTTTTGCCAGTTTTTAGCCAAAATCTGTACGTTTACTAAACCTAGTCCGTGGGAAACTAACATGAAAATGCCTATTGTTGGAACTCTATTCACAGAAATAAAGGATTTTATGGTTCAGCTTGCTGAGGAAAATCACACAATCACATCCTAAGAGAACACTTAAAAGTGAAGATTGGGAGTTTTGATTGATTATCTCTTTTGCTGAAGAGGAGAGACTCGGATAAGCTACAGGAGAGGTGATCCCAGCACCTAGTGCAGTTCTTTAGGGAAGCACGTTTCTAACCACAAGTAGTCCCTGGAGGAATTCCAGTAGCTGATGATAATTAACATCTTCCACTCCAGCGGCTTCGCATGCTCGCGGCTGTTGAGAGGGGTGGTAGTGAGGCCGTATGGGTGAGCTTCAAAGAGCTACCAGAAAAGCAATTCTAAAAATACATTTGTAAAGCTATTGTTGACTGCTGAGCTAGGGACTTTCAACATTTCCACAGAAGCGTATGTTACTTTCCTTAGCTTCATAGAGAAATGCTGTTGAAGCGATCTGTTTTGCAACATAAAAACTAGGTTTTCACCTTTTGCTACTGAGGCAAAATGCATTAAAAGGATGAAGGTCAAAAGGACACGGGCGCGAGTGCTGACTCCCCTCTGGGATTAGCTCAACATAAAAGGTACACTTTCAGTACTGCACAGGCAGCTTTAGTTGTGAAACTCCCCTGTACACTAATAGAAGCCACGTGGCTGAAACACCATATACCGAAAGTAATGATTTGTAAAAATAGCTTTTCATTACAGTTGAAAGCTGGAAAATGATGTGTTAATACAGTTCCATTAGCTGTTACTGTCAAAATGAGCAAGTCGGTGACAGCTCTTCATTTCTTCTGTGCTTCTGTTATTTTAATATCATTAAATGTTACTTCTCTGGGCTCGTCCTCTTTGTCCCCTCTCCACACTAGGTTGGTTTTCAACAGCACAAAGCTTGAAAAGAAGAATTCTGCAGATCATTCAAAGTACTACCATTTAAATCACAACCTGTTTTAACCTTGACAAATTGATTCAGCAATGATCGTACCTATGCATGTATGTATGCTACTGGCTTCAAAACAGGTATTTCAAATATATTATAGTGCCGAAAGGTCTCTAACGATATAGTATTTTATGTAATTCATCTCCTTAATAAAACTCCTTCTCCTGTGTGCATAAGCATACATTTGCTTCTTTTTTTTTTTGGCTAACTAAGCTTGTATTTACTGAAGCAACTGAACAAGAGCCCTTTGAACAAAACTACCAGATGGATGTTAGAAAGATTGACGAGGGTGTGTTCTCGCCAAACACTTACAGTTCTCTTTCAGTGGTTTACTGACCTCTGTTGGTGAAATTAAAGTATGTGTTCCGAAAATAATGGTGCATAAATTGGGAAGAGAGATTTTAAAACACTGCTGGCTGATATTTTTAGACATGGAAGAGTATGGCTAATACCTAAATGCCTCACAACGTTTGAAAGGCTACCATTACAAAAAGAAGAAGAAAAATTCAGGTACTGCAAATATGAAAATAGCTTTTCAATAAAAATGGGAGAGGGGAGTATGAGTTCAAACGGTTGTCAGCTCTGCACCTGAAGTTACAGATGTAACCTGCCTAGCGAGCCCCCAGTCACATGACTCTTGGCATGAGCATTTATGAGCTTTCTAGCTCGCATTCTTCCACTTCATTTCAGTCACGATGAGAAGCACTTGTCTTCTGGCATAAAGGTGGGCAATAATTCTCAGCAGCGTAACTAGATAACGTAACAGAACATTGTGGCCCTATCAGTTTATTATTAGTGGATTTTTTCTACTAACAGCAGTGATGCTACTGTTGGTGGCAGAAGTCAAGATGGTGGCATTTTATTTCATTGCAATCCACAGTTTTTCTGATATTGTACTGAAGTTTGCTATGCTTGTAAATTTGCAGTTGCTTAGTTTCATGGTTATCTGTGATTTAAACATTTAATACGTTTTTGCCTAAAGGGCTCCTTCAGGTATTACCAGAGACATATTAAGCTTTGGTTATATTGCAGAACTGCTGAACAAAGTGACAAGGAGGCCACAGACCCATGCAACTAAAAATAAATTTAAAACTGTACTTAGGCAGGATTCCTAATTAATTTCAGAGAATCTTTGTCTTAAAACTGATGGATTCATGTGGATGAATAAAACATGTGGGTATAGGGGGAGGCCAGGCTTTATTTTTGCTGAAGAGAGTTTACACAGGAGAACCCCAGAACTGGGGTCTAACACAAGGTAAGATGAGGAGCAGTAACAAAAATCCATTAAATTCTTGCGGAGATTTTCTTAGCTAGCAGTCCCACCCCATCTGTTCCAACAAATTTAAAAGGTATTCAATCTTCTGTGTCCTTTGTGGTTCATAATCTTACTATTATTTCTAACATGGTCTGACACAGTCAAGTTTTAAGAAACATTCTGTGGTTTCCAAATAGGTGTTAAAATTTGCATATTTATATCTCAGATGCTAGGATTTCCTTTTCCTTAAAAATGCCATGAAGGAAATTACCTGCCTACGGAGGCATTATGCTTACGTAATAATATAAACTCAATATAGGTCTCACATTAGCAGTGTTTAAGCTCTAATTAATACGGTCTCAGTAAGAATGTTATCTGTTATAGATAACACTCTGCTAATTGACTACACAAGCCATTATGTAAAAAGCTGCTTATACCAGTCCAGTAAGAGAATTAGTGAGACACCTACTTTAACTTGCATTCTTTCTCAGGTAAGTCTGTGTTAAACCTTGAAATTACAATTCAGTCATAGGCAACAGAGCATCTTGTGGATCAATATGCTGCTTTGTTTACTATTAATGACTCAGCAGTCACTTTAACTCTCCAATCAGGAGTAATGACAGATTACAGAAAATCATACTAAAAACTGAAGGGTATTGTGCTCCATTCTGTGCAGGATTCTGAAAAAATGCTTTATCATTCTGTAAACCATTTTCTGTGTAATAGCTGGTTGGAATTTTTTTATAATGTATGTTCTACTGAAAAAATGCTGGTTTGTTGAAGTAAAAGAGTTTTGCTTGCAACACCTATCTTGGCAATTATGAATGGTCTGGTTTCAGGGTTGAAGTTTGTCTTTCCACTTTCCTGCTTCCCTTGTTTCAGGGCAGGAAAATGTAAGCATCAAGTATCTGTCCATTACAGTTAAAATATATGAATATGTTAACAAGCATACGCTATAAAAGGTTGGAGTGGGGATCCCCTAGGTGGTTTTATTTTTGCCAAAAGTTTCCAAACCTAATAGTGTCATGAAAGGGAACAGTCTCTTTCAAGATCATCCTACAGGAAGATGTCCATTAATTGGGGGGAAAATGCTCCCATGTTCAAGCTCCATGCAAGGGTTTTTTAAAATGCCTATGTAATAGCAAAATTCTTACAATATACAGATTTGCATCAGCATAGAACAGCGTAACAAAGCTCAGCTTTCCAGAGGTGACTTGTCTATTGTCCAAACAGAGGTATATAGATAACAAACTTAATCCCCAGGAAGGCAGATTAAGATGTGGTAAGGAAGAGCTTTATATCTGTAAGGATAGCTGAACACTAGAGTAAACTGATTCTAGAGTATATCAAATCATCATTTTTAGAAAGAAGCATTTTTCACAAATCATCTAGAAATTACAGCTGATTTAAAAATGCTTTGGATTTTATCAGCCTAATGCTCATGACTTCACAAAAAGAGATTTCAGCCCACAACATTCATTCTGCTTGTTGAACCAATATAAAATTTACTGACAGTGCCCCTTTTGCTACTGGCAAAACAGTTTTTAATGCAGATTAATCAATAGAATCTAATAAATAGAAATAGTGACAGACTTCCTCATGATGGTGAGGCTATGGGGCTACTGACCTTTTCTCAAAGCCAGCATCAGCTAAACGGGTCCTCCTTCACACTATCCCTTCCTTTTGCTGGTGCACTGATATTCCAATCAATAGGCTGATCTCTCTGATAACGACCCAGCATAAGTGAGGGAGTATGCACAACCACTTGGGACTGGCGTGTGGGGGAACAGAGACATTTCTGCTGAAGAAAGAATATGTGTAATAACAATTTTCTCTAGTCTGTAACATCAAACAGACCCACTAGTTTCTATTTTATACCTTCTCAACAAAGAATTTCCAAGGAATGTTGACAAATCCTGTTATTTTTAACCTTGCATGCAAATTAATTCAGGTGGCTTTTTTTCAAATCAGGTGCTGAGTACTTGCTTGAAAGGTAGACAGTACCTCAGCTCCTGATGAAGTGGAAGAACTCAGATCGCTGGGAATCTTACAAAGATTAGAACTTAATTAATGAATATTTTTACACATCTCAACAGTATGCCCTACTTTTTAACCAGCTTTACAGGTACATTTGCAAATAAGAAAATACGTGAAACATTTCAGAATAGCTAATAAATAATGACACTTTACAGCTACACATGGAGAAAAAAAAGTTGCAGTGAGAAGAGGTAACACAAATGAGTTGAGAGATCATAACTACATTTATTGTTTTATCTCAGTCTATGACTTCCCTATTTCTCTGTCATTTTGAGTCTCCATAGCAGGCATGAGCTCCATTGCCATGTCTAGGATTTTTCTACTGATACTCATAATTTAATATACAGTATTCCAATATACTAAAAGGAAAACTTCAGCAATTGCTCTTGGAAATCTTGGTCAGTCCCTATGTAAAGCATGAATTTTTAGTGCATTTTAAAGACACACTGTTCCCCAGTCTAGTGCTTGTGGTGGTGATCCATTCAAGTAGCTTTAATAGCTAAGTATCATCGTTTCCCTGACAACTCCTAACCAAATTGCTCTTGGTGGCACGGGACCCAGTTCTGCAGTTCTTCTTGAAAAATTCCCATCATTTCAAGGGGAATGTTGCCTGTGTAATGACTCCAGGATTATCTCTTAACTTGTGACAGAAGAAGGGCTGCCCTAGAGAGAAAACAAGTAAGAGAGCCTGACGTTGCAAAGAAAAGCCTCTACTGCAATGCTGAAAAGCAGTAGAGAGGAGAAAGGGAGCCCTTCTGTCTTTCGGACGTCAGAGGTGCATGTCTCTGTAAGATAACAAATGAGTTATTTGGAAAGTAGGGGCAAGGTAACTTGAAAGAAAAGTAGAATATAAAAAGTGTCAATCAAAACCTGAGGCCTCGGTGGTATTTTTGTTGATACCACAAAGAGCAGTTACTCACTAGAAGTCTTTTTTCCCATGTAACTGCCTGTTAGTGTGAGAAAGTGTTCATAACAATGTTGATAATAATTGATACCTCTTTTCCTCTTCCTCTGCTGAACAGACTTTTCATGCCACAAAGGGCACGATGTGACTCCTTTTATGATGTGACAAACTCCTACTTACATAGGTGATGAGGCAAACATGTGAGTCACACTTGCAGAACAGATAATAGACGCTTTCATATTATTTACTAAGTTATGTTCTTATTAATTAATATTATTTTAAAAACTAACAACCACAGTGGCAAAAACTGTACCGACGCCAATGGTCTTTTTCACCCACATAGCTTTCATAGCACTTTAGAAACTTCATGGGCTTATTGTGAATATATATATGAGAACAACCTTTTGCGTGCATCTTACTGCCACCTTACAGGAAACCTTTCTCAATTCCAGAGCAAAGTAATATAGTTGACAGCACTGAGCATTTAGCCAAGTTATTAAGAAAGTTCCTTTTATCTTCCAGACCTCTAAAAGATAATAAATATGTTTATTATATTTATTATATAATTAATTAAAAATATAATTATTAATTATTATATGTTGTATAATATAAAATAAATAGAGAACTCTAATAAATAAGTCTCTGCACTTTATTCTAATCCATATTTCTTAGGCCTCTGCTATTCCAGTTCCCAGTGAATTCTACTGGAGAAGGGTTAAAAAAGTGAATAGAAATTTAGATTCTATTCTATTTAGATTAGAATCTCCAGCATGGGTGACTTCATTATTTAATTACATTTTCTTACCTCTGGCTGTAGGTAGTGATGCCGTAAAAATATCAGTAGTGACCCCAAAGTACCTGAAGTAATTTGCCCTTTCTGATTGTTTTTTCAGTTCCTCTGGAAACCTTTGGATTTATTTAATGGAAATTTTTAATGATACAAGTTTGTATATATGACTATGTAATTTACTAATATTTCAGGATGCTATAGTAAGTATTCTACAGCGAACAAGTTAGTTCAGCTGAAGGTCACTGACAACTAAACACCGTAAATGGTGATTATCAGGGCAATATTAGAAAGTCTTAAAGAACCCCTGGACAAATACAAGATTATGAGAGGTGCACATAGTTCTTACCCTTAGACTTCTCTCTCAGGTCTTGCAGATGGCCAGTACAACGCTTATGTGGCACTGGAGAAAAAATGGAATGGCAGATACTTCTAATAGCAGAGTGATAAGACATCAAATGACTCAGTACTAGTTTTCTGCAGGGAAAGATCAGCCTTTGATTTGCACAGAGGGTGTGTGAGTACTGCACTTGCGGGCTGCTAAATTTCAAGTTAATTGATTGCCAATTGGCTTAGACCTGGAGAAAAACACAAACGTTTATGTTCAATTGGTCATGAAATATCTAGATTAACATTTACAAAGTTGTTAACTAACTGAAGTTAATTGGCGATCAACCCAGAGGAGCAAAAAGTCCAGATTCACAGACTTCAGCTCAGGGATTGCCTACTCAAGATTATTGCCAAGTAAACTTTCCCAGGTAAATTTTCAAACTAACACCTCTTTGAGAACAATGGATAACAAAAAATGGTTCCTTTTCTTCTTTTTAATTAGTTTTATACAAAACCTGTTTGGGGACGTTTATGAGAGTACCTGTTATACCAATTCATCTGGAATGGCCTCAGCAGGGCTGGATGAAGCCTCGGTCTGGGTAGGTAGGTGACTGCCTACTGCAGCAAGCAGCTCCTTGGAGCAGGGTGACAGCACTCCCTGCCCGTCTACTCACATCCTTCACATTAAATCACTGATGGATGGTTCTCCTCATGCATATTTCCATGTCGATTTGTCCTTAGAAACTGATATGCATATTTAAAGAGGAATTTGCAGCATGAAAACATCATGTAAACAGATGCTTTGAACCTACATTAGTAGTAGCCACAGTAAATGTCATTAAAAAAAATCATAGACTGAAGAAAAGTCACAATGGCATCTTGTTCTGAATTCAGCTGCTCACTGCTTACTTAAAACTATGGAGTAGCTACCTGAGACAGATTTTACACACACACACACACACACACACACACACACACACACACACTTTTCAATCTAACCAACTTAAAAACTGGGTGGGATATGTTGTACAAATTTTGACCACAAGCTGGCCTGCATATGCCACTGTAATTTACACAGTTGATTACCTTCCACTTTCTCAAGGATATTAACTGGCATGAACCTTTTTTTTTTTCGTTTCCAGTAATTAATTCCCTGTAGAGAGTGACTGAAAACACTAAACAAAAGCATTTAATCAGAAATTATTAGAGTTGGCTTGTGAGCCGTCTGTTAATCACCATTCATTTTTGTACAAGGAGTGAAAATTTTATTAAACCTTATACTTAATTAAAACATATTGTTTCCGTAGCAGATTGGAAAGTACTGTCATCTGTTTAGACTTGTATCCTAAGATTCATTAGGAATTCATGTTTCCTGCAACATGCATGCATTTAGAAATTCATTCTGTTGGGCTCTATACGGAGGTACAAAGGGTGAGGGCTGTAGCACAGTCAAGTATTCTTTTATTGAAGGCCTTCCAAAACCCCACCATAATACAGACTGACAACACAGTGAAGGAATACTAATGAAATTGAATGGGCTTAAAACTAGGAAGTGAAGAGTAGTGAGGGGAAAAAAATTGCTTTGCAGATTTTGGGATTCATTGTGGTAGTCTGGTCTTGTGAATGGTACGGGCACTAGAATTTTGTACAATCATTCCTCCTTGAATCTTTATTACAATACTCGTAAAAAAAAAGTGATTTCGTGTATATTTGCCATTTCTAGGGAAGAGACTACAGCAGGTTATTCAAAGCTAATGAAACCGGATTGCTCTGGTGTAACATTCCTCTAAAGAGTCAGAAAGAAAAATGCAGAAAAATGACAATGACTGATTACTGTTTATTATTACAGTGAGGTGCAAAGACTTGCAAAACATCGCCTCTTTTCAGTGGGTCCTTACATATATCAATGTCCTGCTGCATCATCATTATGTAGGAACATGTGAGAGGGCTTTACCTCATTACTTTCTCCTGGGCAGAATGTCATATGGGCCCCAAGTTCTTGCCAGAATGCAATAGGTGCTGCTGTATCCACCAAGAGGACTGAGCTGCAGTCAGCCATTTGGCCAAAGCTGAGATTAAGAGTTGGCTTGTTAGACCAATCGGCGATAAGAGAATCTCATCGCTATGTCCGTTGCTTGTTGTGTGTTGTAGGATCTTGTCATTATCTAGCTTGCCATTATCTAGGCTCTCACCTAGATCTCTCTGTTATCTAGGTTTTGCTCTGTCCCTGCCTGTTCCTTGGCCAAGGGTTCACCTTTGGCTATGTGGATTTCTTGGCTTTTCACCACTCCCTTTGCAATTTTTGCACCATGCTCTTTAGCTTGGTGTATCTCTTGTCTTTCTCAGTTTCTGTCTCTTGCCTCTGGCCCTGACCCCAGGGATTTGCTACAGCTTTCATGTCCCAGGTGCATTGCTGCTGTGATGACATTAAAGGGATTCCACCGTGAACATATGATCAGATGCAGCAGTAACAAGTGCAGTACTTCACCAAGAGACAGATGCAGATGTGGGTAAAAAGGTGTTAATGTTTTATATTATTACTATTTATCATCAGCAACCATTGATTAAGTAAGTAATATGACTGATCCCAAGCAATAAGCACAGCTTTGCTCTTAAGCACTTGCAGTCCAGGAAGAGAAACAGCAGGCGAAGTGTAAAGGGAAAGGGATGAATATATTTTTTAAAACAAATACCATCTATTTCTACTGGCCCTCTGCCCAGCCATTATTAACTCGCAATAGTTTGTAGGCATCCAAGTTGAATCTTCCTGCCGTTACTCGAAAATTTTTCTTGGCTCAGATATGAAAATAATTTCCTTTCAAACTCAACACTATGTTGTTATAACATCCACTAATGGTCAAATGTGATGATTGTCTGTTGGAGCACCTCACAGGCACATCATTGTTGTGTGATGGTGACCTTACATCTGGAACAGCCTCGCTTAGGACTTCCCAAATCTGTCTCTTATGAGGCCATATGACAGCCGTGTAAGGCTCCATGCCAGTCACACTTGTTTAAAAACTCCTTGACACAGTCATGGCACTTGTGACTCCCTGTGCTGCTGTGACATATGACCCTTATGCCACAAATATTCTTCTGTGTTATGCAAGGGTGTCACTACAGAAGGAGGATTATGTGAGGTCATGGCTAGAGTCTGATCCTGCCTCATCCCCAGATGTACAAGCAGAAAACTGTTGAGTGGATTAATATGTAAGTGGCTTTTAGAGGCAACTGCCTCCTTGTTCTGACATTGTTAGGTGAACAGAGGGATTGGTGTTGCTAGGTGGCCCTAATCTGTTCAATAACCATCTACATCAGTTTATAAAAGAGGATAACCTTGGATGAGAGCAGCCAATGGAACCAGCCCATCTTTGCCATGTACAAAGGCACCTTATTTCTATGTGTTAGCCATGTACACATTATTTTTATCCCTTGACAGCTACGAGACCTAGTCATAGATGGTAGCTGATCTCATCTCCTCTTCATCAACCAAAAGAAATCTAGTCAGAGCAACCATATAATTTCTAACAGGAAACTGTACAAGTCACTGTTGGTCTGCTAAAACAGAAGACACAGAAACAGAAAACAGTGATAAAAGTAGGTGTATAAGTTTGGCCTTTGTTTCAAGCTATATAACGACTGCCCTGGCAGAATGGAGCTGCTGGAGGAGATCTTTCACTGCCTAACTTAATGCTCCTAGCTTTGTTACATTAGTATCATATGTAGCAAAATCTCTAGTCTACCACATATATAGGTGCCTACAAAACCTACATGTTCTTGTTGGAACTAAGAGTTAATTATTGACGCAAATGTCTTCTAAAAACTACTACTTTTCAGGCACATGAATTCTGGGTTCTTTTTCTCTATATCTGCACTTTTCAAAAAGAAAATTGAGCCATACAACACTGTCAAGTTCCCCCTCCAACTCCTTACCCATTGCTGTTGTCCCTGTTGCCAGTATGTCTTCACTTTGCCAGCAGTTGGGTTGCCAAGCTGAAGAGACAGAAAGAGAGGATCTCATCTTGACTTTAGAAATTAATTAGAAGTTAATCAAGGGAAGTGTTAACATATTGAGAGCAAACATGGCTTTCAGAAAAATCAGTGAGCTGGAGGCAGGTAGTTACATCCCTTTAGCCTGGAATCAATTAAGTCCAGGGAATGTGAGAATGACTATTGTATACATCACAAGCACATCAGAGCAAGAGGCTTCACAGACCTACCTTGGAATATCTCCAGAGGTCTTGGGACAGCCTATGGGATGTACTGTTAGAAAAATACTAAGTGGATAGATGCAGAAGCAAAGACACAAGTATAGAACTGCCTTAACTGTGTTAGCTTCATGAGCCATTTGGGCTGGGGTGAGACCTGAGATTTGACTGGAACCTTTCTGCCCTGTGATATTTAGAAAGAAAGATTATATATCTGACTCCCATTGTTCTCCTAAGGAAAGGAAAGACTGACCAGCAGCAGAAAAGCCCAGAAGGTTAGTGAGAATCACATGATCTCATGCTACAGGCGATCAAGTAGTAAACACAGGGTGAGGAATATTGATGGAGTGACAATGTGCAAAGATGATGCCTTGGAAAAAGTCCTTTCATCACAAGTTTAGGGATCAGCATTGCAAAGATTTTAAACACTAACAGTACATAATGTCACTATCTAAAGTTCTGTCTAGACTTGGAGACCGAGGACAGTTTGTCCTAGATTAGACAGGTTTCAGGGAGATTAGATAAAGTGACTCGATATTTTTTTCTTGTGATATTAATGAAATAGGGTTCATTAGCATATCATTAATTCAGTAAACTGTTCAGGTAAAAATGTGAAGACACATGAAAAGAAGTGCTTGGTCCTTAACAACACCAACAACAAAGCTGTATTTTTTCCTCAAAAGGATTCGCTACCTGTTAAACTGTTAAAACCAAAGATTAGTACAAGGTCTCTTTATCTTGAGTGCTCAATGGCAAATGATTTTGTTAACATAGATTTCATTTGCATCGTTGGATCTTGAGCCTTTCCAGACCGTTAAGATAAACAAGGCTCCAACGCGTGAAAATGACAGGGAGGATGTTTCAGTAACGCACTCTTCCCTCTAGCACCGCAAGAAGTCATAACAATTTTAAGGCAATCAAAGTACTTATGTACTACTGCAGAGCATCCAGCCAGACTGGAAGAAATCAAGGCTTAAAGAAAACTTCTCCAGTAGGTGTTAAGTGCTCCAATCTTCTCAGCAGGAGTTTCTCATAAATGAAAACACCCCTTGGTGATGAGTAGTGGGAGGAAACAATGCATCTCTGAGAGGTGTAAACGGCTCCATTCACCTTGGTGGGTCCTCATCCTCCCTGCCTGGGGCCAGGGGCTTACAATCTGTGATCCCATCAGGTCTGTTGTTAGCAACTAGCACAGCGAGGCTTGGTGGTTGTTTACATCACATACCTAGGTCATAGATGTGATTACCATGGTGACAGAGAGAGGGACTTAGGCAATTCTAGTGTACCAGAGACCCCAGTCACCACAGCCTCAGCTTCCAACCCCAGAGAACATGCAAGGGGCAGTGGAAAGGTACAGTCCTCCCATTCCCTCATCCTCCCCTTCCCTACCTGCCTCTGCCTGAAGAGAGAGTAAAAGCCACTGAACCCTCTGAGGTCAGGCAGGGAAACGGGCAAGGACTTTGGATGCCCTCAGTGGCAGAGGGATCCATTAGATCTTGTTTCCAAAAAAGGAAAGGGATCCAAGAAGTCTGATCCAGTTTCCTTGGGGAAGTATGCAGAGAATCCAGGAGATGGTTGGAGAGACAGGGACCTTTATCACCCTTGTTTTCATGAGGGGGTACATCTGTCATCTGTCGTCATCTATCCTGTGTCCCAATCTTGTCCTCCCATCCTCCCCACCCCATTTCATTTCTAGCATGCATTTGGCCTTGAAGGTATGTCCCTTTTCCATGCCATCCTCCCCTCATCCTGTTGCATCCCTTTCCCTCCTGAACTCGTTTACCCTGCTTGGGAAAATCTGGGACAACCCTACCCAGATATCTATTCTCTCTCAGTCTCTGTCTGTTGTCCTCTACTGCCTGCCCCCAGCAAATACATCCACACCTAGTTCTTTTTTAATTTTTCAAAATAGTTTGAGTACTATTTGAGCTGTGTTTTTTGACTGTGTTTAAACAGTTGGCAAGCAGTTATGGTGTTTGCCAAAAAGCATAGTAATAGCGGGGGGTGGGGGTGGGGGTGCTGATTTCAACAAGATACTCACAATTTCTGCCGTTCTTATCACATTGGCATGACTTGAGTGGTCTCAGTCACTGGCAACTTCATAGCCTACCATCCTACTTAATCGTTAAAATAGCAAGAAAGTCATGTTTTCCCCAGTCACTCAATGAACCTGTGATACTGGGTTCATTATTTAGGCTCTCATTAAGCTACTGTCATTAGGCTATCTTCTTTTAGTAGTAATTCCACTGTCTATGGTAGCTGATGGATCAATTGGCTCAGGAACAGCTTAAAGGATGAATGCTCCAGTCAGTGCGAACAAAAAAAAATATATCTGCTCCTTGCCACTGAAGAGGGCCAGGGGAAGATGTGCTTTTCCTTTCTCCTAGACAGAGAATATAATCCATGACCAAACTATGCTTTGTCTGTCCTGGGATTGCCTGTGGGCCACCACCAGGCAGTTTCACTGCTAAAGTCACGCAAATTAGTATTTTTATCACTGTGGCTACCTGAAATTACAGAGTAGTTGAAGTGCCATCGGTGGCTGCTAGCTTGTCTGCAAAATTATTCAGACCACAGCTAACACCATCAAGAAGTGATGATTTTTAAATGTTTAGTGTTTTAATCTGATGCGTATTTGCAGCTAACTGTATCTCAGGATGTGCCCCTGCTGCTGGCAAAGATCAAGCACCAAGAAACTATGTGTCTGGAAAGTCTGAAAGCTCATTTACTGGAATATTATCTAGGTATCTTGGGACTGTTGTGTCATTGGAATAAGAGCAATAACATCAGTGCCTACCATTGGTTCCACGCTGCCTGTGGCAATCCTAATAGTAGTGTTTCCAAATTATATTAGTTGTCACTAATTTAAGACCCTAAATTTATATTAATGGTTTTATACAGGTTATTTTCCCCATTTCTATTGTAAAAGCATTCATTCAAAGCTTGAGGTTTTGTCTTGCTCAGTCATATGTATAACATGTGTCAGCCTACTTTTCTTCCTCATTTCAAAAGCCACCGGCCACATTTTTAGCAAAAACGTAGTGGAAAAACCATGTCCTTTGGCCTCTTCTTAATACTATAGCACTTGATACTGTTGCTGCCTTTACATACTTAAAGTTATTGTAGAAACCTGGAAAGGAAAAATGTCATCTCTTTCTGACTCCCAGTCAATAGAAATCTTCTCTGTATTATTTAGAAAAAAAAAAAAAAAAGGTTGGGGTTATAGCCTTCCAGCCCTTTCACCTGCATTTGCAGTAGATTTCTGAATGTCAAGGTCACACATTTATTTTAGACTTTTTAACTGTTAGCCAAATAGCCGCAGTGGAATTTGATCATTAGATACTCAAAGCCAGGAAAAACGACCTATGATTACATGCTATTAAATGTTAAAAAGAAAAAAAGGAAGAAAATAAATCCCTGCATATCTGTTCAGTACTTATAGAAATTTCATTTAAAAAATTCAATTAGTTCCCTGCACATGTCACATGGAACACATCAGTTTCACTGCTTCAAGTACAATTAGGCTGAGAGATCGCAGAGCGTTTAGAAAGGAAGCAAGGTCATGGCTCCTGAGTGGCAGCAGCATTGCCACACGCAGCTCTCTTTAGGGAGGTGACTCCCATCTCCCCGCAAGAGCTTTGTCTAGACAGTGACAGTGCGTAAGCACCCGGCACTAAATGAGACTTCAATAGCTAAGTCTAGCCATGTTTTTGATCTGCAAGACAATTAAAAATATATGAATTCCCAGAATCTTAGGTGTGTGAGGGTTTTTTTTTTTGCTGAAGAGAAGTGTCACAATAAAAGAAAAAAAATTATTTTTCTGTTAGTATCTTTATACAGAATTGCTTTTCCTTGTATTAATTTAGGTTTTTCTCCAAGTCGAGATGCACTTTGAATAATCCATGATTCTGCCCTAAAGCAAACTGAGATTTATACCAGAAACAACAAATAATATTTTATGGGTAAATTAAATCACATGCTGCTCTTCTTGTTTAAAACTCTTTATTTAAAACACATCCTGCTCATTTAAACAGTGAGTATGAGAAATAATTAAGTCCAAACACTTTATTTTTATTTATGTAATAGTAGAATTACTACAGAGAGATGGAAGCAGAATTAAAATGAGACTTTTTAGAGGAAAAGACATTTTAAAAACCCATTAATTAGGTTAGCCATCTAACCTACTTATTACTTCCACTCCCAACAAACCTGATACTAGACCACCTTTTATATGTGTAAGGCAAATATTTCAGAGGAACACAGAGGACCTTTCTAAAACAGTGTCTTTTTAACCTCTATATATTAAAAAGGCTTGTGCGTGATAAACATTTCCTCATCTCTGCATGTTTCCTCAGTTGGCCCCATGATTTTGTGATGTAGACACCAGTGACCAGCGGTGACAGCCCAGATAGTCTGACCTTTAGTAAAGATTTTGCTTGAGCCCAGTTTAATTACCCTTCACCTCAGCAAGAGATGTAATATAACAGTGAATTATAAAGCACAAATAAAATACATTTTTGTATTATCAACTGTTCCTTCATAAGGCACATTAAAATGGCTGAAGAAAGCTTATTTTATTTTTTTTTTATGTGAGAAATATCAGTTCCTCTTTTTTTTTTCCTTGATTAAAGTTGTTGTCAAAGTCCTTGGAAGACCAAAATTGTGATGTTCCATGAAACCTACAAGTGGCTCATGAGTGGAAAAGAAAAATCATGCAGGAGGCAATCTTCTTTGAGAATAAATAACAATATTATGGTGGCATTTATCAGGCAGGAGTAAAGACAGTGGTTTTTTTGCTTTGCCACATGTCTGCATTAAGGTAAGCATTTATGGCTTCTATTAGCACATATTTTGTTAGATGCACATATAAAAATGGCTATCATAAGAGTAACTGAAAGGAAAGAGTATAAAATAAGGAAGTCAAATACTGTTAAAGGTGATTTGCAAGAGATTGTTAAAAATAAGCTTGTGTTTGCCTCTTATTTAATAGGTACAAAGAGTGCATGGTAGGATTCTTAAAGGTTTTTATTCCCTTTTTAGCAGGTTCAGAACAAAAAAATAATATAAATCAAAAGAAAGTAATTTAAAAACCAGAATAAAAATATAATATACTACAAAATATGATATATCTAAATGTTTTCATCAATACAGAAAGTGGAAAATAGTTTAACTATTTTATGCCACATTTGGTTCAAGACAGACTCCAAGACCCAAGACAAAGATAATTTCTTCCTTGCAATTCCTAGGTATAAACCTCATTCTTGGGTAAAGCTGCCAAGTACCACGTACTCAGAGGGTTATGATGACTAATGGTCTATGGTAGTCCAGCACTGAAAGTAGTTGCCACAGCAAACCTCCACATTTTGTGCACGAATTTCTTTGACATACCCACCAGGAAAACAAACATTTTTTATTCTAATGTTTTGAAGCTCAGTGGGCAGAGAAAGCATACTGCTTTGAAATGTGTCTCCAAGGTAGTATAGAGGTAACTCTTTGACTAATTAAGACTGTGCTCTTCCTAGAAAGGTTGGACTAGACGATCCCTGAGGTCCCCTCCAACCTGGGATTTTGTGATTCTGTGAAAAAAATACTGTTACTTTTCTTTCACTTTCCCCATACCATCATCATAGTTCATTGTGTGATCTTTCCAAACCTGATGATACCCAAAGGCTGGACATCTTCTATCTTCCACACCTTCCACTGAACCACCTTAACCTTCTTTTTTCCCAAAGCACAATGTTTGATGGAAAACACAGATTATTGTCTTCTGTAAGAAGAAACTGATGTTATGCTGATTCTCAAGGTATAATCATAAATACCTACTTTTAAAAAATGAGCTACTTGTGAGAGTCTCAGCAGTCATGGTGCTCATGTTTTTACTGCATTTTTAAGCCTGAATGAAACACCATCTAGTGAGGGAGCATTATGATGCAGAGCACTCCTGTGCTCCCTCCCTGATATTTCTGCACGAAGGGAGAAGGCAACTACTTGTATGTAGCCTGAATAGCTTCCCTGGGTAACTAGGGACTGTTCAGGAAAAGAAAGTTGAAATTAAAAATGTAAGAGGTGTGCACTGATTAGCATTACCCTTACAGGTCAATCATCTAGCCAATACATGTGCTTATAGTACTCAAAGATAAATTTTTCTGTGATTGACATGAAGCTTAAATTTCTTCACAAATGGAAAAGCTTACTTGCTTAACTCTCAGTCATATGTAGAAATAAAATGTTTACCCAATTTTTTATGTTTTTGCTCCTGCATCCAAAATAACATATGCAGACTTGTTTGTACTAGAATTTCATACCCAGACTTAATAACTAGAATTTCATACCCAGACTTAATAACTAGAATAATCTTTCACTCAGAACTATAGATTAAAGTATTTAAAAATGTATGTGCAAGTGCTAGTATGTGCAAAGCCAAGCCTTTGTCAACAAAAGAGCTGAAGTTTCAGACCTGATATAGACAGTAGATAGAGCAGAAAAATTGTCCAAATCACAGACTAACCTTTGGGTATTAGAGAATTGCAGAATGTTGTTGATTTTGCTCCTTGATCCATTTGCACGGACACCTCTGAGTAAAAAAATGTCAAAACCTCTAAAAAACTTTGGTTTGGGTTATTCAGTCTATAATTACAATAAAATCCTCCTTATGAGATGATTGTCATCTCTAAAAGCAGAACTTGGTCTATTAAAAGCAGAACTTGGTCTATTAGTCACATTTAGCTTCAGCCCAAGCCACTAATGTTCCTTTTCTTTTAGATGTTGTCAAGGAACGATGCCCACAGCTTAATATTACTGCTTACCTGCCTTTTCATTATATATAGCAACAAAAGATTTAATTGCATCTCTTCTTCCAAAATGTGATCAATAGTTCTAAATGTAGCCTGTTACTTGGTTTGCAAGAATTACTATTTTTCCAAATAAAATAATCCAAAAATGGTCACTGGGACTTGACATAGACTATGCAGCCACCATAAATTTGGCTCCTTGACCCAATGTAACAGCAAGATGAAATCAGAGTGACCGTTAGGTTTTGGTATATTTGTTTCTGTCTACTTGTACCATATAATTTAGACTCATTATTACCTTTGTGCTAATTTTCATATTCCCTTCTATCAGTGTTCTCAGGAGGCTTGCATGTAGTTCTGCTGAATAGTTAGGGTTTTCCAGGAACTGGAGAAGAATGCTACTGTTCTTTTTATCCCACAGCTACCTCTATGTATGGGTGCTGGGAGTTTGACCTGTCAGTGGACAATGACTGACCTCATTAGCAAACGCCTAAGGTGTTACTCCCTGATTTTCTTAGGAATACCAGGTTCTTGAACACTCCCAGCTCTCCAGTCATTATTTGGCCTTACAACCATTTTTGTGACCATTTTGTGACTCCAGTATAACAAAAAATTAAACAATCAAAGCTAGGAACAGGCCATAAATCAGAAGATGGAACATGTTGTAAATCCACTGTGACCTTAACTGGAGCTTTTTTTTTTTGTTATTTTCAGGTGAAAATAACCTTGTATTGAATGAAGGTAGGTAGCCATATTCAGAAACTGGATTGTTTAAGGGATAAGATGAAGATTCTTACAACTGTGTAAAACATAATATGGCCATTCTAACATTAGGTTGATGAGTTGAATGCCATTATCCATATGGACACAGACTTCTAGCTCTTTTCCCAGACTTTTGCCAGATGAAAGCAATTCAGATCTATTACTGTCAGAAACTCTATTTCACATCCTCATTGAGGTCAGGGTCTGCTCAGCCTTCTAAGCCCTGAAGTTTAGGGTTCTACCATTGTGAAAGGTTTGTCCACTTCTGCTGGGTCTGGGTAAATTAATAGGCTAGAAGGAAATAGATAACAAGTGATGCTTTTTTAATGGTTGTGTGTTTTTACTTGCTTATATGTAACTGCTCAAAGATTAAGTCAGTCGATTCCTGCCATACGGTGATACCTCTATTTTTATTACCTACCCCATTTGCTATTAACTTTTTTCTGTTCCTTTTTGGTCCAGGTCTCAGGCTTCTGTGAGCCATGCAACTTCTTGCCTACTTATGTTCATCCATATCGTTTTATCTAATGTAATAGCTTCAGCAGATTCAGTAATCAGCTTTTGTTAGCAACCTAATTGTCACTGGGCCAAAATCCAAGGCCGCAGTCTCACAAGCATCCTTCTTTTCTACCACTTCTGAAAATACGAACCACTATCCAAAGCAGTTGATGAACTTTAGGTGTAGATTTCAAGAGCATTGAGTTTGGAAGGTGTTCTTTATTTCTGTCCTTTTAGGATTTTAGCAAACACAAATCTCAGGAGTGCAACACTTTGAGCTGGATCCATGTGTACATTTCTGGGGAGAGGATAGGTGCTCTGGACTGTGTTCAGGCAGAGAAGGGAGATGGAGAACATGCAGGTGAGATTTCTCCACCTGAGATTCAAGTTAGCTTTTCACAGTGCCCCTGATGACCTTGCTATCCAAATGAGGCTTACAGCCTTAGTATCATCTTTTTATCACCTGATACTCATACACAGAAGCAATGGGCTCTTGCAGACACTATATAACAAGAACAATATGATAAGGTTGAAAAAGTGTGTTTTTTGGATAAGTGACACACAAGTTGCTAGTTAGATTACTGCCACCCAGATACACATTCCATCACGATACTGCTGCAGCTGTTCAGCTGGCATATGGATAACTTCTCTCAGTTGGCTTCATGAGCCTTAAGGGAAAGAACAGTTCACCAGATCCTGATAAGAACAGCAAGCTATTTATCTGCGTAGGAAAAAGCTAGAAATGTGTATAATTCCCTTTCTGCATCTACAGAGGAGCTGTAGAAAATCCGAGAGTTGTACGTTTGACCTGGTGAGGTACAGCTGAGGGAGGTTAAGTGGTCCTTGTGGTATGCAATGTGTACAGAATTGCAGAGAAAAATCTTTTCTTACTGATGTATTACCTCAACATGTCTCCATACATATGGGGATATGTATGGTCTGAGAAGCCCTGATATAAGTGGAGAGTCCCATAAGTGCCAAGCCAACCTATTTGTACAAAGCCAGCAACGACTTATGAATTCTGTAGCCTATGGGTAGCATGGTGTGAAAAATTTCTTACAACACTGAACTCTCAAAAAACAGATCCAGCTATAGATCTTCCAAATCCAAATAGACTGGCTACAAACTGATGACAGAGAGGGTTTAGTCACCATCCTCTTTTCTACGGTCAATGGCAGGTGGCAAGTTGTTGCTTACTTTGTTAGATTTGGAGGGAACTCAGCATTATCTTCATGATGGTCACCTGCTTATCTTAGATTCTTGACCCACTGATGAATATAACTGGTCTGATGCATAATCTTTTTCCTATAGTTCTGGAAGCTGCCTCTTGTCTTGGACCAAGAACTGGTAGGGAATTTTAACTGCATCGTCAAGGCTTTCTTGACATCTTCATAATCATCCTCCTTTGGGAGACGATGACAAAATTGTGTCTAGCCAGCATTTATATTTTTGTTCATAATGAGCAGCTGGACACCATGCAAGATCAGCTCAGACATCTAGAAGTCACCTGAGGAAACCAAAAGGATTCATATAGCTTCAATATCTACTGTTTGATATCTTACTGACATCCGGACTCGTGCTTCCTGGATTTTCCCTAAGTGCATCTAGCAAACAGTATCACCCCAAATAACTCTCATGCCACGATGAAAAAAGTTACTAACTAGTGATCGGCCCTTTAAACTCAGAGTGTGTATTCCACGATATATCTGGTAACAACAGTCTATGCTGCTCATTACGTAAAACAGCATAAATGGTACATAATGAGGCTTATTTCTAATCCCAGAAATTAATACTTGGAAGAACCTGTGTCAGTATCTCAGACATCACAAATTCTGTATACCTTACAAACCACCCGTGGCTTCAAACAACAAAAATATTTGTAAATCAAATGCTTTTTTTTTTTCCCCCAACAAGAACAGAAGGAAGCAAATACATTTCCTTATTGAGGCAGCAGAGTAATTTTTTCTAGACTTTCTTTAGTTTCTATATTTATTGCTGTTTTGATCCATCTGTCTCTGACTGAATTACCACAAAATATTTTTTCTCCCTGTGTGGAGGATCATGACAAGAGTCTCCAGTTAATACCGAGCTTCACTCCAAGCTAAAGCCAGTGACACATGAAATTCTGTGTTCTTTATAGTCTTGAGTGTCCAGTAAAGATTTAGTCATGTCAGTGGGCTATAATGTTGAAGTAAAATAAACACAGTTTAGTTAAGTTCTGGTCCTACTTACTTTTGAATTTTTCTGTACGTTCTTTGCAGAAAAATGCATATAATCTTTTAGAAAGAGTGAAGAACAGAGTTTTCAAGCTCAAGATTCTTGGTGCCACTACAGAATAAGACTTATATTTTGTGTCTGTAGTTCCCAGTCCTACAGTTGAGCAGGAAATGAAGCAGCTCTGACACTTGTACAGTATTCATCAAAAGCACAGGAAACCTGTGTAACCACATACTCAGAGCACAAATGAGAATGAACAGAAAATATTTTCAATGGTGATACAGAGCTGCAAATTAGATTCAGCTCCAGAATTTAATCAAGCAATACATAGTAGTGTATCAACATACCCCCTACAATTTCTTTCTGAAATAATATGATATAAAAACATTCAGAACATAATTCAAGAAATCATAGAATCATAGAATCATTAATAAAGTATCCAAGTTGTAAAATTTTTGAAAGAGGTGACAAAAAGTGAGGGAGCAAGTTTCTGAGTGGCATCTTCAAGAGATACACAACTTAGAACAAGCAGAGTCTAAGTCAGCACTTAGTCTTCCTTAAGCCTGCCTCACCTGGGGCATATCCACTGAGTAATGTACAAAGCTGCAAGACTCTAGGTATATTAGACTTCCAGGTGGGAGCAATTAGTGAGATGGTACCTGTTCTCATGTTGAAAGAAACTGCAGTACAGGAGTATTGCACACCCCATAGCAGCAATGAAGCTAGTGGACTGTTCTCTGGCTTATGGCATGGTTTTGCTTTCACCTCAGTGTGCCATGATTTTTAGGGGTGTTTTATAAATTCTAAGCATACCTTCATGTCTAACCCAGCCTGGCCTATAAGCCAAGGTGTTTTAATATGGTTTTTTTTTCACGTTGTTGAAATAATAACATTCTTCCCTAGCTAATGTGAATTCATAAGGCACATTTCCGTACTGTGAATTTAGCCCACTGTAAAGGGGACTGTCTTGTCTTGCTGGTGTCAAAATGAGCATATAGCTTTTGAGAAGACAATGAAATGTCTTTTGCTGGCAGAGTCGTCCACAGCATCATCAGTTCTTCTGTGAGTGTTCTCCTCTGTGTCCTGTGAGTACTGAGTCAGGAAAATGTCACTTCAGCTCTGTTCACATACCTTCATGTTAATTAAAAAAAAATTTCAAGGGATTAAGCTTTCTAAGACAACATATTTGAGGGAAAAAAGATAAATTTAAGCTAAAATGTTTGCTGAAACATATTTATTATTTCTATTCATGTCTACACCTTGATTTCTGATGCTTGATTATACAGATCAATACATCAGAAAAGAAGCATTAGCATGTTTGTTCTGTAAATAACAGACAACATAGAAACTGTGAAACAGGAATATTGATATTCATAACAGAATGTTGATGGATTAGTTTTGGAATACTTTTCAAATAATTAAAAACCATAAAATTAAAGTTTCTCAATCTCCTTATGAATATACTGAAAAAGCAAAAATAAAAAGCATTTTTCAATGCAAAATTTTATTATTTTTTCCACTCCAGTCACAGACCATAAGATTACTTTCCAGTTGACATCTTTGTCTCACTGAACACAGCAACTGCTTCTGAGATTTACCCAGGTGTGGCAGATGAAGATCAGCTGTGTTAGGATCGGTCAGATGAAAGAGACACTACACTGCTATCTAGAAGAGTCTACAGAAGGAGACACCCTGTCAATTTAGACTGAACTATACATAAACTCTGTTTCTATAAAGATACCGGTTTTGTTAAAGAGCTTTCATTACACCAATGCTAATCATTAAATGGAAAAATGTCTTAAACAGAGTAGCTTTCAGTTTAATTAAAACTCACAGCCAGTTTAGGTGTAGGATTGCTCAACAATATGAATTAGAACTAGCAAAACCACTGTAGTTTGTGTAGGCTTTACATTTCATGCTCACAAAACAGTGAGCCAGTCAGCCAGGACAGAGCTGAAGTGCCATGGACAGATGATACCTGATCCAGCACAAAGCTTGTTAGAAAAACAATAATCTGTCAACACTTTAAGACAAATTCAAACAGCCAGGACAAATTTATTCCACACCAGCATTCTGTGTCATTTGGCTAACATGGTTTCAGTTTGGCAGTACAAGTCCTGAAGTTCTATTTTTTGTTTTCAAATTATGGATTCTCTATTTTACATTGGTTTAGCTGTAACATTTAGGTGCATGTTTTAAGTTACTCTAACTTGAGTGTGTGTTGGAAAAAGAGCTTGAATTCTGTTGAACTCTAACATTAACTTGTCCTACTGCCATCAAAGAGATATTTACTATCTCTGATAATACAGCTGTCAAGTTACAAATGCAATGAAATTGTAAGAGGCTTCCTTTTGCCTCATTCCCACATTTTCCAGTCTGTGCAACTTTTCCTTTTTACAGTATTGAATACCATACTTCTACTTTAAGCATCACATGCAGTTGGCCTACTTTGGTTTTATTAAGTAAAAGAAAAACCAGTAACTACAAGGTAATACACAAAGATCTCCCAAACAACATTAGGGTCCTAATATGTGTTTATATATAGGTCTGTTGAAACTGGACAGAGATCTCTTGAGAGATCTCCAAGCACATTGAAATTTCAGAGTGGCCATCGTGCCATTTCCAAAGAGAAAGTAGTGCACTGAGGCAGAGTTGTGCTTCCTGCTATTATCCTTCTGCATCTGCCCTTGCCTGTCGTAAACTACACATGCTTCAGGCAAATGGTTTGGAGCCTGAAATTTTACATGTTCTAGCCTAGCGTTAAAGCGATTCTTTTTTACAGAAACTTTGAAATTAACGCTTTTACTATGTGAACATGAAAAATAACCCAAATCTTACTGTAGTAACATTTACACCTGTAAAACACATCCAGAATATGACTTTTCCTAGCTTATCATCCAAGTTTTATATTCTGTGGCATATGCAGTCAATGCAATCTCTGTTCCCAAGGAATAGGTGCACACGTGAGTGTGCAGATGTGTGTGAGAGAGTGTGTGTTCTGATTCTGGAAAGGAGAGAGATCAGTTTCCTTAAAAAAGATAAAACTTTCAACACACAAAAAACCAAAACACGCTAACCAGTCAATAACAGAAAGTCTAGATGTGAGAGTGAAAGGCAGCTGTCTGCCACCGTGTATCTTTTGCGATGGCCATTCTTACAGAGCTATAACAGACTTATATAGAGCTATTTAAGAGAACTCAAGCAAGAATTTACAGCTTCAGTCTCTGCAGTGTATTTTGCACAGGCATTTTACCTAATCTGTTCAACAGATTGCTAAGATTTCCGGCACTGGAAGCAATGGTCTCTTTGCTCCGTTTTGCTTGTGGCTCTGGCAGTGACTGCCAAGGAAGAATTAGCCTCCAGGTCTAAGGGAGACAGTGGCATTACCACCTCCCGCCTTGGACTCCACTGGGAAATAAGGGTGGACTAGCACCTTGAGAACTCCTTCCTTGGCTACTGATTATTCCAAACTCCTTTGCTCAGTCCTGTTTCCGCATGGCCCTATCCATTTTCAAGGTTATGCCAACTCCTTTGAATTTAGCTCCTTCTTCTGCAGTGGTAATAGCTACCTCACACTTCAGTTTTTCCCCTCCTTTTTCCCCCACCTCCCTTTTGTGAACAGGTTTTCTGCCACCCAGTGTCCACAGCTTGGAATCCTGCCAACACGACTGAGACAGCAAGTCTGGAAATAGCCTATAGAGCCCTGCTTTGCTAGACTGGAAACTTTTATATAAAATAGGCTGGAAAGATTTATACAATGGATTGGCAGCTGATTAACAGAAAAACACACCCAGAAGCCAAAATGAATTTTAAGTACTGTGGAAGGATGCCAGCTTGCCAACTCTGTAAACTAAAGCAATTCACAGGACAGGTACAGGACAGGGACCGATGCCACCAGCTTCTGCCATCCTCTGAGAAAAACTAATGACTATGATAAGCAACAGTCAGTTTCTATAGCCATGACTTTTTGCTGTAGTAAGACCTGAGAGATAAACACTAAGGAAATAATTTCATAAACACTGTCTATCTCTGGTTCGGGTAGACTTTTTTCCTTCTCCAATATTGATGGCAGCGGTTTGGATCACATTGGCATTTACAGTAGGTCAGATGCATATCACCACTTAGATGTTTTTAATTGTTAGGCAGAACTTTTTTTCAACCAAAGAAAAGTAATTTCAGGTGGCAAAATTTTACAAATCCATCTGACTTCAGACAAGTTGTCTGTTAAATACGTTTCTACCAAGATGAAAATTATTGACATCTAACCCATGGATAGCAGATACATCTAGGGAAAAAAAAAACATGCTTCATGTCATGAAGATATTTTCCACCTAGTTATTTTAGTATACAGAAATAGAGTTCTCTAAGTCCAGTGGTATTCATAACATATCACAAACTTCAGCTTTTTTTTGTTCCTTGTGAACTTCTTTATTTTCAGCAATTGAAAATAAAAAAATAAAAACACCTTAATATCAATAGCAGTATATTATCAAGCACTATTTTATTTTGTATTCCCATGCATTCTTTTAGTACATATTTGACTTTACTAAATTACAGTGATTCTAAGTCTAGCTTTTATAATCGCAGTAGGAGTAGTTGTTCTAACCTACATTACTCCAGCTCTACTGTTTTCTCTTAGTAATTTCAAGACAAAATCCACCTGAAATTCTGAATCAACAACACCTTTCTCATTTCTTTGTTGGTTTTGACAGTACTGATTTTAATTGAACTAAATGTGCATAGACTAAAAACTAAGTTAGTCACTGAGAACTAAGTTAAAACACTCTGAAGTTTTTGTTGCCTGCATGTAAAGTACCGCATTCTTGAAGCTTTTGAAGGACCAAAAGCCTGAACTGTGTGTTTAAAAGAATTGTTTGAATTTTTTTATAAGATTATTTTTCAGTGGAAAACTGAAAAAAGTTTCAGTAAACTCAGTTCTTATAAAACACTGACTAGTTTCAGACAAAAACATAAAAACATTGACCCAAAGTAATCTGGGGTCAGTGTGATACTACATTAGGTAAAATAAATATTGCTCCTTATTCCCTGGTCTGATTTGGGGTTGTCTTCCAAATAATAAATAGACCATTCCCATACCAATGTCATTACATTCTGTTTCTAGAGTCTACTGTGGCAAACATATCATCAGTTCTGATGAAAGCTGCCTAAAACTGGTCAGAACAAACTCTTACTTCTATGTGCAGTGTTGTATATTTGCCTACCATAAAGCCAAGTAAGCAATCAGATACACATCAAAACATCACTGACACAGACAGTGTAGCAAGTTATTGATAATATTTTTCCATGAAAATATAATTAGTACTTACTAATTTCTTTTCCTTAGATAAAAATTTTAAATCTCTCCCATTCCCTCTAGTTTCTTCTTACCTCCCTTTACCAGCTTTAAATGTTCCAAGCTGAATGTTATTGTGCAAAAATATTACCGCGGATAATGTCTGACACTCCCACTGGCCTTAGAATGGTCAGTACACAACTTGTGCTACAATTATTGGAGGCAAGGTTGTACGTTCTACATTTATAACAAAGTAAAACCACTTTCAAGACTGATTTTATTTTCTTATCCTCCTCTCCCCCATTTTAGGATCATAGGAAAGGTCAGGTTGGACAGGACCTCAGGAGGTCTCTACTCCAACCTCCTGCTCAAAGCAGGATCAGCATAAGGTCAAACCCAGATGGTTCAGGGCTTTATCCAGTTGTGTTTTGAACACCTCTACGGCTGGAAAGGGGCTGAACAGCCTCTCTGGGCATCTTCTTCCAATGCTGGACCATCCTTATGGGGAAAAAGTTTATGTCCGCTCTGAACAGTTCTTGATTCTATTTATTCCTGTTGTCTCTTGTCTTCTTGTCATGCCCCACTATGCCTCACACTGTATTCCTGGTGACCCTCTGTTAGTAGTTGGGGTCTGCCATTTGTTCTGCCCAAAGCCAGCTCTTTTCCTGTCTGGACAAGCCCAGCACCCTTAGCTTCTCTTCACAGGACAAATACTTCAGCACCCCAAAATCTTCATGGCCTTCTTCTGAATGTGGTCTAGTTTATCAATATCTGTCTTATACAGGGGAAACCAACACTGGACATGATACTCTAACTGTGGTCTACAGAGTGCTGAGTAGATGGATAATTCCTTTCCTGAGTGTACTAGCTCTGCTTCTGTTAAGGTAGCCTGGGAGGCTGTTGGCCTTTTTTCTGCCAGGACACTTCTTTCTCATGCTCATCTCTCTTCCCACCAGGGCCCCCAGGACTGTTTTTTGCAGGGCTGCTCCCCAGTCACCACTCAGAGCCTGTGTCGTTGCAATGGGCTTTCCCTTCCCAGGAAGAGGGATTTGAATTTATCCTTGTTGAATTTCATATAGTACCTACTGGCCCTTTCCTCAAATTCATACTCTTCTTTAACAAGAATTGTAAGAAAATTTCACTTGTTGTTAGCTTGTCTACGGCTCATAAATAATCAGTACCTGTCCTCAGCAGAGGACAGAATAGAGACTTGGGGGACCAGGCTAGAGCAAGCTGGTGTCAATTGCATGTGTAAGTGTGCCCACTGTAAGGGAGGCATATGAAAATGCACTTCAGCCAGGCATAAATATGCCTTTTTTGGACCAGAGGTGTATTACTTTCAGAGACTGTGTTAGACTTTCACAGATGCTTAATACAGTAGAGTTTGACCTGCCAAGAGCTGACCTAATGATATGTCTGTGGCTTCACAATGTCCATGATGGACCCCCTCATCCCCTCAACTTTGCCTTTGGTACTGAGGTCACTAATGTGGTGTGGTTTTTTGTGGTTATTTTTTTTGTTTGTTTGTTTTGTTTTTTTTAAATCAGATAAGGTTCAATTACTTTTTATTCCAGTTAAAAGAAAGAGAGAGTCAGTGTGCAAATAATGTCTGGTTTATTCCCTTTGCTGTTTTATTCAATGCCTTTTTTTCTTCATGGATTTATTATGCTTTTTCAGGACTTAATGGTAACATTGACTAGAGCTGAAAGCCATGTCTTTGCCCAGTGTTGTAAATTCTGAGAAGTCCCAGGCTTTTCCCAAGTGTTATGTCAGCAAATCACTGGATCTACCACAGGCAGTGCCTAGAACAGCTACTAGCACTCAATACTTTCTTCCTGCAGAAGATTTTCTCCCTTCAAAAGTCATGGTCTCTCTTGCACTCTCCAGTAGGCAGGGCATTAATTCTTTTGCTTTCTTAAAACGTATTGACACAGCTTCAGCTGGAGGGATGAGAAACCTGCAGCTTCCACATAGGCCAATTGAACTGTTCTGTACTAAAGAAGCATCACCGTATTTGGAAGTCCTGATAAAATGGAGCTTTGAAATAGGTTCTGAGTTGTTCAGTCATGTCGAGAAAAGGCGTGTTTATCCATTTTTTGAAAATACCACACAGTGCTGTCTGTATTGTCCTTACATGCCAGCTGTGGGCAAATGGGTGTTATATCCAGTTTATGGAGGATAATCCCTGCAGTAAATCACTGAAGTTGTCTGAAAACGTAGTTATGGTCCTGATTACAACTACTATTTTAGTTATTAGAATATTCGATCCAGGTGTGGAAGATCTGAATTCAGGGTTACTGAATCTCACAACCCTTCAGGTATGACCCTTGCTACTGAGTTCCTCTAAGTCCATCCTTCATTCCTTGGCTGAGTTCCTTTGCAGCAGGGACTTAAGAGTCATAACGTGAGAAAGAACAGCCATGTGGGGGCTGTCTAGCTTTCCTCTGCTATCCAGGATATTCAGATGGGATGAAGGCTGTAGAAGGTTGTAACCTCTGTGTTTATGGTCATTCCTGACACTTTTTGTCCAATGTCAAATAAATGTCAGGTAACTTGACTTTCCTTCTCTTAGCTGGAGCTAAAACTCTCTTTTGCCTTGCTCACTCTTGGACTCCACTCTCCACTGTAGTTGATTTGCTGTTGAGAACATCCTGGATACTGGTGTTTGGGTAGTCCCTAGAAAAGGAGAGTCAAACCTTCTCATACTGAGAAAGACTAGGAATCCAGGTCCATTTTTCAGGGCTTTTTTACTGTTAGGTTATTAAAATGGATCAGAGACAGAGGAACACTCTGTCCTCCAAAAAAAAAAAAAAAATTCTCAACAGTGTAGCACAGAAAATATCTAAATAATAAACCTGCTCCGCCAAATTTGAAGGCACAGTATCCTCTTATAGGACAGGGCACAGCAATATTTACTTTAGGAATATGGTTCGTTCCATTAGGAATATGAATGGAAGATCTACTGCATCTAGAAATCTTTGCTTTTCAGGGTTGGGGAATACATAGAAGTAGTATTTTAAAATTTAATTAGGAAAATATATATTTACCTGTCTTCAAAAGCTGTGGGTTTTTGTTTTTCTTATTTTAAGATTTTAAATGACCTTGAAGCAAATTTTTGTAAGTTTCTGGAAATAATAGAATAAGCCTTTACATTTACTGAGGCTTAATTAGTTAATTTAACACAACATTAGCCTTAGTATGAAGCTTTATAAAACTTTTCATTTCCAAGTAGCTTTCCTGTTCAGATATAAGAAAGTGTATCTAAACCAATAAAGGCTGATTCAGGAACTGATGGGCTCATTTGCATCCTGGCCAGAATATCAATCAATAGCTTTCATTTTGTTTAAAGGCCAGGGGCCAAATTAGAGTTTGAAAAGTCCTTGTAAAACCTTTGGGTAATTTTGAGATTGAGTCTAATGAAAGATTAATGAATACAGGCATCCATTTCTAGCCCATCTATTTACATATGACTTCTACCTTCAGTCCTGCTGAGTGGCAATCAAAGTGAATCAGTATGTTTCTGCAGATAGTGCTGACTAGCTAAGAATAGCTTCTGCTACCATAGCAGTCTCTTCATGTCATTCTCTTCTATGCCTGTATCATAAGCCTAGAAAGTCAGATATAGGAAGGAACACTGGGTGCAGTCTGGGTGTTTATCACTCATAAAAAAATTTACCATAATTTCTACTCTAAGTATAGGAATTATAGTAAATACCTAGCTGTGCTAAATATCACCACATAATGGCTCCTCCAAGCTACAGACATGAAGAAAAACTTCCACTGGTGCATGACAGCAGAATGTTCTTTGAATCATAAATCATATTTCCAAAACAAACAGCTGAGTATATTAGGATACATGATTCTTTTTACAATGATGACGACTAGATTGGGCAACCTGAAGTTTTTTGTTCTATTTAACAAATGCAGCCAATTAATTTCACTTTTTCAGTATGTTTTGATCTGCAGAGAAAAATACATATTTTCATTACTGCTAAGTTATTTACTTTTATGAAACATATGATTTATTTTCTTTTTTTAAGGCAGACTAAATACTCCTGGTCCAAAATTTTGTTACAAGACTAACAGCTCAGTTTATGTTTTCATATGAAATGAGCTGTTTTGTAGAAAGATTTTGTGTGGCCTACAAAAAGAACAAATTGTCTTTCCTGATGAGAGTTACTAGGCATTTCTTATACTACTCACTTTAACTTAAGCTTAATGAAAATCCTCCCCTAAATTTATTCTGAATGATCTTTTTTCTGTGGAAATGTTACTTTGAGACCCAGAAATGTGTGAGAAGCCTTTGTTTTCTGGCCTATTTGTTTCTTTTTCTTCAATAATGATGTATTTTTTAATATAAAGAAAATAAATATTTTTAAGTAGTCTTTCTTACAAATATTTCTTCTTTTTCTTGTACCTTCACCATTTAAACTTTTTATATAAAATCAACCAATGTTCAGAACACGCTTTTTCTCTCCCCTTCTCCAGATAAGTAGATAATACTTATTTACTTTGTCCTGATTACCGTCAAATAGCTGAGTGTATCTGAGGTTTTCTTCAGTCAGTCTCTTTCCTTCAAGCTACCTGTGAAACTTCCAGTTGCTCTTACAATCTGTAGATCATCACTTTCAAAGGCTGAGAATACCTGCTAGCTTTGCATTGGCAACTCTTTTTACTGTTCCTAGATGCTAATCAGAGAAGTCACTGATATTGAACAAGTGATTCTACAGAGCTCTGCTCCATGCTACTGGAGGTGAATTCTATTCATAGATTTCAGGAATGAGTGTAACAAGAATAACAAAGTCTCCCAGATATTTTCTTGACCATGATTAGAGATCTTGAAGCAATCAATAGAAGGTTTTACTCATGCTGTATGAACTAAAAGGAAAAGGTATATTCTATTGCATCTGTGTAAACATGGAAAAAGATCCAACTTGCTTTAGGCTCTCTTCTGGTTAATTGGATAATGGGCAAAAACAGCTGTTTTCCCTTTGCTGTGAATGTTAGCAACTCAGTTTTTAATGTGAGTTCTAGAAAATATGAGAACTTTTACACTGGGGTCAAGAAAAAGTACACTTTAATTGAGACATAAAATACATATGGAGGAAAGGTACAACAGCCTTCACTTGACAGACACATGCATGTCATGCACTTAAGTGGAATTATTCCCAAACTGAGTTATAGAGTTGAGTTGTACAAGCTTGTTACTTTGCTCTGTGTTGGAATGGCCATTCCAGCACCATAAGCACCTGATCAATGTATGAAAATTTTAGCCACTGGTAAATGATAAAAATTAGCTTGGCAAGTAGAAGAATGTACTTTTAGAGTCAGTGTTGAACGGGACCTAAAGATGCCTATTATTGATAAGGCTATTAACAGACATGGTTAGGAGCTTAATTTAATAAATGACTCATCTTTGTTAAACTGGAAAAGGTGCCAATGAAGAAAAACCTTTTGAGAAAAAAAAAATTGCCACAACACATACAATGGTGGATATGTTATAATAATTTATATAGACAATCACATTTGAAGCAACTATTTCTGGATGATTACTAGGCCTTTTTGATTACTCAAAACTTGATAAAGATGTGGATGGGGCTCCAGGTGTCCTCAGAAAATTAAAACCCCCAAAAGTTTCTCATAGACCTCACAAATGTTATGTAAACACTGGTGATCTCGTTGATCTTCTGTAATAATCTTATCATGGGTTCTGCCAGATTAGTGACATATCTATACACAGAAATAACCTGACCCTGTAGATCCAGAGCCACAAATTCTACAGGACTTCTTTCTACACACCAAAAATAACAAGGGTCATTTGGTACCTCATGTGAATAGAAATGTACCAGTCCTGAAGACACTAAAGCTTATAAAAAATGGCAAAACCATAATGAAATTAATATCCCAAATCAGTTGGATTTCAGAGTTAGGAGCACAAAGGTAATAACCACCACAGAGGTGGTCTTTACTAGAGTTACCACTGGCTCAAGGAGCTCTCCTGTGAGTTTTCCTGTTAAGGCTATGTGGTGGAGTCAGGTCCCTAGGCAGGGGAAAGGCCTAACTGTCCCAAGAGGAGTTTGAGTGTGGTAGGGTAAAATAGCACACAAGAACACATACATAGTGACTAAAGAGCTGGAGCAGCCATCAGACAGTGAGATAATCAGGAGACCAGAGTCCTATGAGATCCCTGGGAGCCGCAGAAATGAGACACATCATTCTGTGACTATCCACAAGGGGCCAAAACCCCATGGACTGATTCTGGCACCACTAAATTCTGTGCAGCACTAATTTGTGCAACAAATCCCATTAGTTTCAATGGAAAATCACCTCAGGATTTTTTTCTTTTGTGAAGAAGCTGAATTAAACATACATGAAAGCAAACAGATAAAATTCAATGTCCTTTTACAAATATGAAGAAACTCTGAGTACAGTTCTTCCTTCTGATAGTGCATTGCAACTACTTTCTTGATATTTTCTGAGGGTAGCTGCTACTTTCTCAATATGTTCTGTAAAATTCCTAGAACACTTTGTCATGGTGTATAGGTGTTTATATCAACAGGATGCAAACTGTCTGAGGGGAGCCACAGATCTAAGAAAGTATACAAGGAAGTTTTTGAAATCTGTGCGAGTCTGTTATCCCAACCCTTTTTGTTAAATCACTAACCTGTTTTACTTCAAAGCTGGAAGAGATAGCTGCTTAATGTGTGAAACAAAAAGCACAAAATACCTAATAAATAGATAAAAAGCCCAGATGTATAAATGAAGGGGTGCCCTAAACATTGTTCACATCAAGAAAATTTCTGCTTCCTAGACCAAGGCCTGTGATCACAACACTCTTCCCTGTGTAAGCAATTAAAAGGTGTCCTTCATATGCTCAATGTCCCCAGCCCTTACTAGAGACCTTGTCATCTAGCGGAGATGACACAACATGAAAAAAACAGAAAGCAGGCATATGACAAGATGATGTGCTGGAAACTTGTCTGTTCTTTACAACTATATTAGCTGATCTAAATAAAGATATTACCCCACAACCATGGCTTCTTGTAACTCTCATTGCATTTTGAAACTCTGAAACTGCTTTTGTAGGATTATCTCCCCTACACACAGAGCTTGTTCATCCTGCGCAAGCAATGAAGCCTGGTGAATAAATACATACACTTTTAGTGACAGAGAATTTTTGCAAGTAATTTTAAATAAGAGTGGAAATATTTTAAACGCTCCTAGAAGATTGTCTTGAAAAGCGAACAACAGACTCAGTCAAAACCTTTCTGTGCCATTATATCTTTTTGTTTCAGATAAACCATTTACCTTCAAATAAACCATTATTCACCTGATAAGAGATTCCAGTAGCTGAAATAAATAAAGTTTATGAAAATTATGTTCTGTAGACCATGCAAATGAACTTTCCAAAATTCATAGCTCCACAATGTAGACATAAATATCTGACCTTTTTTTTCTCATGGCTTTTTTAATAATCTGTGGAGAAAAAAATGTTCTTCTTGGGTGCTAGTCATCTCATGTCAAAGTAGGCAACCAAAATAAATCAAATGAATTGAACTCTAAATTGCCTTTTTTATCACTGATATAAGGGGACGTTAGGGTGACTACCTCAGATTTAAAATGTTACAAAATAGATATTTAAGGTTTGGTGAGATGAATCTCGTCAGAAGATGAATCCCATAAAAAATGGCTGTTTAATAGCCAGCCTATAGAAAAGGTTGTGACATCCAATATTTTACTATCTGATTTAATTAGACAAACTAATTATAACTTTATGGACTTCTGCAGTTTCTGTTCAATTGTCAGTCCTAAAAACCTTTTGTATTATAATTTACTTGCTAATCCAATAAAAATTATTGCACTTTGAACCCTGTCCACTTCTCCCAAGGAAAGCTTTAACTGAAAAGCTTCTGCTAATAATTTTTTTTTGGTCTTGCGGATTATATTAGGTTTTGTCTTACAGATTTGTGATGTTCCTGCATCAACCTATGTGAAAAAAACATAAAAATAAGAGGTGTAAAGGAAGAAAAAACCCCAGATGGGTTTGTTAAGTTTTTCAAATGTTACTAACTTCACAATCTTTAGTTTAAAAACAGAACTAATTTTTAGAAAGTTGTTAATTTATATGCACTATACACTCAGTAATGTGAATTTAATCTCATTTTAGCCAACTAAAAGAGGTATCCTAAGAAATGAGTTAGTTAAAATAGATTGCAGGTCTGACTTAAGGTGATCCTACTCCTTCTCTCTAGCTCTGTCTCTGTATTGCTGGCATATGTGTTTGGGAGCTGCAATATCTCTGTAAAAGAGGATTAGAAATACCTTCCTTCACTCACCAAACAGTCATTTCTGGCCAGAACAGTTCTCTTTTGTGTGGCTTAAGTAATTTCACATGGACATAAATGTGTGGCTGGTACGGACAGGGACCTTTAAAGCCAGTTTTCTTACTGAAGACAACATGGAGTTAATGGCATTATGCTATTGCTTAGGGCCCCCCTGTAGACAATAAACAGAAATGTCTTCAGAAGGCAATTAATTTCAATTATTTTAGGTACTTATAATAGGATGGGATGAGCAGGGCATCATCCAAAGATGTCCATCTGTCTGTATTACTTACGAGAAAGTCTAGAGAATCCTACTACAAGCTGAAGTTTTGAAAAGCTGAATTGGCGTCAAATAATCCCATTCTAAATCTTTAAGGGCTTAATTTGGGTATGCACATTTGCAGATTTAAATACCTTTGTGAACATATTAAAAAGTGCATATACAATGCCTTCATCTTGTGAAAAAGGCAGTGCCTAGTGAGTTATATACATACAGCCAGAAAGTAGCATAGCAGTTATTTATGTTTAGTGTTTTTTTCTTAGAAAAATGAAAATATGTAACTGTGCTACAAAATTAGTAGATGACTACTGAAGCCTTTTGGAAGAGAGTTGTTATTTTTAACTTGTTAATTGAACAAGAAATTAACCTTGTGGGACCTATACCAAGACCAGGGCTGGATTCTTCTGAGTCTTCAGAGGAAAATAAAACACGTGCATAGGGAGGTAGGTGGTGAGACCAAGGCACATGCTCAGCTTTGCAGGCAGTTGATGCTGGGTAACAAGGCAGAGGAAGCCTATGCCCGGCTCCCAGAAATGCATGTGATGATTAGTACTCTGAAATTTCACCTGGTGAATCTGCCATGGTCAGGGTCTCCTAATGGTTGACCTTGCTTCTCTACATTTCAGTGTCCCTAATGATCTTTTCTGCTCTTCATTTATTGTCCCTCTTTATTGGGTTTGCATGGCAAGGTTTTGGTAGCAGAAGGCTATAGAGGTGGCTTCTGTGAGAAGATGCCACGAGCTTCCCCAGTGTGTCCCATAGAACCAATGCCAGTCAGCTCCAGGATGGACCCACTGCTGGCCAAGGCTGGGCCAATCAGTGATAGTGGCAGCATCTCTATGATAACGTATTTAAGAACATGAAAAAACCTGCTGTGCAACAGCAGCCAGGAGAGAGGAGTGAGAATACATGAGAGAAACCACCTTAGAGACACCGAGGTCAGTGAAGAAGGATGGGGACAAGGTACTCCAGGTGCTGGAGCAGAGATTCACCTGCAGCCCCTGGTGAAGACTATGGTGAGGCAGGCTGTCCCCCTGCAGCCCAGGGAGGTTAAGGGTGGAGCAGATATCCACCTGCAGTCATGGAGGACACCATGCCGGAACAGGTGGATGGGCCCAAAGGAGGCTGTGAACCCATGGGAAGCCCATGCTGGAGCAGTCTCCTGGCAGGACCTGTGGTCCCGTGGAGAGAGGAGCCACACTGGAGCAGGTTTGCTGGCAGGACTTGTGACCCTGTGGGGGACCCATGCTGGAGCAGTTCATGAAGAACTTCAGCCTGTGGGAAAGGCTCACGTCGGAGAAGTTCATGGAGGACTGTCTCCTGTGGGAGGGACCCCACGCTGGAGCAGGGGAAGAGTGTGAGGAAGAAGGAGCGGCAGAGGCAACATGTGATGAACTGACTGCAACTGCCATTCACATTCCCCCATGCTGCTGGCAAGGAGGAGGTAGAGAAAATCAGGAGAGAAGCTGAGCCTGGGAAGAAGGGAGAGGTGGAGGAAGGTGTTTTTAAAGACTTGATTTCTCATTATCCTACTCTGATTTGATTGGTAATAAATTAAACTAATTTCCCCAAGTTGAGTCTGTTTTGCCTGCAACAGTACTTGGTCAGTGATCTCTCTGCCCTTATTTTGACCCACAGAGCCTTTTGTTATATTTTCTTTCCCCTGTCTGGCTGAGGAGGGGGAGTGATGAGTGATAGAGCACCTCTGGTAGGCACCTGGGGTCCAGCCCAGGTCAATCCACCACACCCTCAAAATATGTTACTGTAGATCTTCAAATACTTTGTGGGTGTTTACCAAAACAAGCTAAAACCAGCTAGACTGGACTCCCCAGATGAGGCCAATGAAATAACCATGTTACTTTACTTAGGCATGCAACTGTCCCTGGAAATGGTAGATGGTCTAAATTTCTAAGGGTTCTGGATTTGCTACTCCAACACAAAGTTCCTGGAATCTGCAAAGTCCTGTTCTAGACAGCCAGAATTGCACCTGGGAATGTTTTTATAATGTCAGCCCCACCGCTTTAGCTTTCTCAAAACCATGGCCCCAACGATTTTATGAAATGATAGTTCCCATTCAGCATGGATTACACTCACTGAGTTCCAGCTTCCCTCCCAAGTCTTTAATCTTTTCCTGGTGTTACTTTCAGGGGGAATTTTGTTACTGTACCTTCAAAGACAGAAAATCAGGCTGTTTCAGTTTGTTACTAGCACCACAGCATCACTCCTTTGAAGATATCCTTAGTAATTTTAGAAACTACACTCAGTCTCACCAAGCAAGAAAGTGAGACTGGTTCTTCCACCTGATGGAAACAGAAATATATATATATATATTTTTTTTGCTGTCACAAAAATGTCAAACTTCATCCTTTCACAACCAGCATGCACCCATAAATAGCCACTGACTAAATATCGAGCCTGGAAACTTTAGAGATATTTCTGTGTTTGTCACAGTTCATGGGACCAAAGCCACTTATTGTCCGCATGGTGTACATTACAGTAACTCAAGGTGACATCAGTAAGAGCTCAGACAAGAAACTTCAGCTCTGATCATAGTTCAGAAGCTGCAAAATCAACCTGGAAACCCCTTGAATACCAGCAAAATCAGAGTTCAGGACTTTCATAAAAAGCCCATGTTTGAATGAAAAAGATTATAGAGAAACGACATCCATATCTGAAGGCAGACAAAATAGCACAACAGCAATTTCCCTCCAACTTTGAGCCAACACATATTTACAGTTTAGTTTGAGGCATCCCAGGAAGTTTCCACAGTGAGTGGTCTGCTCTGCTCCAGCAGCCTGGATATCAAGCAGCTTACTGATCTGCTTCTGAACTGCTGCAGTTTTTAGCAGCACACTAAAGATAAACCATTGCGTATTTTGGAACCTCAGAAGCTGAGTGAGTGGACCATCAGGCAGAGACTTGAGCTAACCGACTAAGCCAGGTCTTGATTACACGCATAAATTCAGAGCCCTATCCTCAGTCAAATGGCAGGGCTGTGGGTACTTTGCCATTATAGAGTATTACTTTATCAGTCTATTAATGATTATTTAAGATACAATTGTGCAAATCCATTAGTGCCACATTATTAGATTTCTCCCTATTTTTTCTTTTCATTACAATTATTTGTTCCTCATCTGTAAAACAGTTAGTACAATTAAAAGGAAAAAACTCCGCATGAAATGTCTTTATTTTTCAGGGCCTGTGATAGCCATATTACCTTTATATTAAGGTAGGTTTTACATTTTATTGACTACCTTTCAATGAGCGCAGATATTTATTGTCCCTTGAAGAAAATATTGACCTCAGCTTTGCCTTGGTCCTTAGTTTATCTTACAAGTCAAGAGAATTTAAAGACCTTGCAAAAAGTATATACCTGATTATTATTTACATGTGTGCACCATACAGAAGTACATACTCATTTAAAGTGATAAGTGCTCTCAGATATAATAAAGTTTTTGTAACATTCATTCAAACATTAACCCATAATAATTTTGTTAAATATTTCACTCTCCACACTTCCATCTTGAGTGCTCAAGACTTGATCTCACTAGAAAAAAGTTGCAAAACCATCCATGAATATTCACACTTGCAATATTCTGACTGCCAACAAAATTCAGACCAAAGGAAATCAACTTTCTGACTGGTCATAATGCCAGATATACTTTCTCTCATTCAGCTCCAACAACTATTCTCAGTCCTAGATAACTTACAATGAATTTCCAAAATTTGATTTTAATATGATAAGTATTTGTAACCTAGTATAGCAACTGTTAAAGCTGATGGAGGAATAAATAAGGTCTTCACCTGTGTGCAAGAAAGGCTATACAACCTTCGGTAAGACTCTGTGGGCCTGGACTGTATCTGATCAGTAAATGTTTTTTTTTTCCTGTTTTATCTTCTCAGGATGGGTTGGATGGGTTCAGGGCAGTGTTTCACAGCAATAAAAAACATTAGTTACACATTGCTATGGGCAATCCATTAGCCCATTACCTTAAATTGGAAACTCTTCTATTAGGACTTGAAATGCAATTAAGTAATCAATGTTATTAAAAATACTGAAATTGTCTATATAATACTTTCAGAAGATTGTTACTGTTTCAACTTTTCATTGAGAAACGTGACTGACTCCCTAGAGAGACTTAAAAGATTAAAAGAAAGTTATAAAATGTAAAACTCATCGTAATAACTTCTAAGTGGTGGTGCTCACTGCTGCGAGCTATGAGTATGTATATGGATACTTGAAATTACATCCTACATCAAAGAAGCTTACATGATGCATAATGGGATTTAATGTTAAAAAGTGATCTCCTTTAGAGCCTTACAGCTGTTGTAAAGGCACAAAAGCCTAAAGAAATTCACGCATTTCAGGGAGAATAAAATGAAGAGTGATTTCTTAATGTAGAACATAAATAGCAGAGTTGCATTAGTTGTTTTCTGCAACAGGGCAATTTTTCACATTCTTTCTTGTAATATTGACTTTTCCAAATTTGCTGAAAGGGAAAGTTAGTATTTGTACATTCTTCTTGTGAAACTGAGAAGTCCAGCCATCATGAGTCACAATTTTTCATTTTACTTTTGAAATATACTCCAACATTTTAAAATCAGAGCCTACCTGAACAAACTTATGTTGAAGACTTATTTCACAGGCAACAGCTGCATTTTACTCATGGACTTGATCCTGACTGTTTTTATTTAGACAGCTCGTCCCATTTGTCTCATCTGAAGCAGGACAGATTGTTTTAAATACAAGTAATGGAGAATAAATGGAGTTAAAAGCTTCCGAGAAAAGCTCTGCCCTCAGAGAATTATTAGGTTAGTTCTCCTGAGAAACAAGGCTAAAGAAAAAAGGAAATTTGGCAGTTCCTCACAGAAGCACTATTAAGATCAGAATCACAACTATTCTTATGCAAGAGATCAGCTTGGCTAAATCTTCTGCTCTTCATTAACCTCAAACACAAAAAGGAAGCATGAAGAAATTAGAAACTAGGTCAGTATATCAGGGACAAGGATAAAAGAACAGTGTAAGTATGTATGGACAAAATTAGAAAAGCCAAGCATGAAATATGGTACAATCAGAAAAGACCACAAAGAGGAAAAAGAACACATCTGTAAATGCATTATTAGCATGTGGAAAATCCTGCGGAGAGCTGATTCACAACCAAATGGGAGGAAATGCTAGTCACAGATGCTGCCAGGAGGGCAAGAATTGTCTTGTGTTTTTCCATTTCATCGAGGCTCTAGCTGCAGTAAGATTGTTAATGTGCAGGCTGGTTTAAGGATACTCAGGGCTCATAACACTGAACTCAGATGAGCATGGCAGGAGCAGTGTAAAACAACCCCTCTGCTTGTCAGCCCCATTTCCTCTTCCAAGTCACCATCCTTGCAACAGGAACAGCAGAACAAGACAAAGCAGCTTCAGCTGCTTCAGTTCGTAGTTTGACAGCTTAATGCAAATGCATCCTCATATGAAGTTAGCTAAGGTAGTTTGGGTGCAGAGGTAGATGAAATATTACAGTAGTCCTGAGGCCTTACATCCCAGTATTAATTGTTTGAAGAGGCTACACATATTCACACAAACCCTCTTAGAAAACTGAGTTGTTATCTGTTCTCTTTGGGAACTCAGGGAAAGGGATGGGTTCTCAAAATACTAGAAAAGGTAAATATAATGCCTAGCTTAATAAATAGGTAGGCAATGAGGGAGTGGAGGGAAAGAAAGATACAGAAAGAGAGGATATAGAACAAGAAAGGCAGAAACAGAGAATTACAGATGAACCAGCTCAACTTAAGTTCCTGGAAAAACACTGGGACAAATAATCAAACTGTCTGTAAGCGCCTTGAAGATAACAAGGGAGATGAGCAACAGCCAACAGGGATTTGTCAAGAACAAATTTTGTCAAATCAATCTAATTTTCTTTTATGATAAGGGAACAGATCTTGTGGATGGAAGGAAAGCAAGAGATGTAATATACCTCGACTCTAATGTAGTTCTTGATTCTCATGTGGCATTCTCATTAACAAGTTAGGGAAATCAGGTCTGCAGAAAAATCCTATAGACTGGTGACAAAAAGTACTAAAAAACTACAACTGCAGATGCCACTAATCTACAGTCTGACAGGAAGGATGTATTTATTGAATCAGGATGTTTGGATCCTCTGTGCAGAAATGTTCACTATCTTCGGCTACTTCATTTCTATATGCACTAATATGAGGTTCTGAACTAAGACAGAATTATTAACTACAAAATACCACACACAGAACAGCTGGTGTAGTACTGATTCTTTAAGGAAAGATCCACACTAGTGGATCATAAGCTGAACACAAATCAGTAATGGCATGCTATTGTGAAAAACTCAGATTTCATACTGGGATTTACAAACACGAGTGCAGACTGCAAAGAGTAGATTAGTCTTTCCACCCTGCTCAACATTGGCTAGGACTAGTTGGATTAATATATCTGGCCTGAGGCACTTGAGATAGATTTGTAGTGAGTTCAGAGGTGAGCAGCAAGATTCACTACAAGGTACAGCCTGCCAGGAAACACTAAAGGAAAGAGAGTTGCTCAGAATACAGAGAAGACTGAAGGGACATACGATAATAATCTTCAGATATGAAAGGATGTTGAAAAGAATAAGGAAAAAGTTTGTTCTCTTTGTCCAGCGCAGAAAGAATTTTGGGTAATGGGTTTGCAGCAGTACACTTCTAATAGAGCATTGGGAAGAAAATTCTCAGTCTCAGGGACAGTTAAGTGCTGTAGTAGGTTGTGCAGGGAGGATGTGCAATCACCTTTATTTCCTATGAATGTCAGCAGTGACGCAGATTTAGTAGATCCACCCTTGGACTAGATGACCTTTGAAAGTCTTTTCCACGTCTTCGTCTTCATGAGGAGAGTACATCTGAAGTGGGGCTGAAAGCCAACACAAATCAGGGGGAAACTGAACATTGCTCCTCATGACGAGAGATGGAGAGAGGCTTCTTTATGTTACAAGTTTCTATAAAGGAACAGAATGGAAAAAACAGGCTATGTGCTGCAATAAACGTGGATAGTTTGCATTGACATTGACAGGGAATTACAAACCAGAGGTTTTAGTGAATATTTTGATATATGCATTGCTATATGTTGATAAATTATAATTAAAATATTCCTCATGTAATATTGTGGTTTAATACATGGTATATATTAATTTTTAATAACGTAATTTGATAAAAATGGTGTACCAGTGGACAACATGAAGAGACAGCTAGAAAAAATGTTTTTCTCACATGTATGAGTCCCTCTGAGTTTAGTTCTATTTAATGTGAAATTTAGTTTGAATGTTCTATGAAATATGGTTTGTGCTCTTTGTTTAGCACCAGTTTTAATTCTCAGTATTCTCTCTTTATTCTCAAAGAAATAAATGTTTTTATGTCAGAAGTTAGGATTTTCAGTTTTTCTACTGATTCTTTTAAAGTGACTGAAGTATCTGTATATATGTGATTTCACTGTCCAGTCTTTAGTTAGACACTTTAGTAGAAGCTATTTCTGAATAGCATTAATTCTTTACATTTTTAATGATCAGAGCCAAGGTGCTGCTATCTCCATGACTCCTATACCCAGACACTGGCATTAACTTCAGATGCAAAACTTAATTAAATAGACTGTTCAAAGCAAACTTTTGATAAATTTTATTGCTGGTTTAAAAAACATATCTCAGTCTTCAAGGTTATAATACTTTCCATCTGTAACGATTTGATTTCTGGACAGAGGTAAAATAATTTCCTCTTGCTGACAATCTTATCAGCAGTAGCTTTTAACAACTAGTTAATTTAGGACAGCAGAAATTTCACTGAACTTTTGCTGAAATGAATATGTCTTGTGATCTGCTGTATCCTTTCCTACATACAAAACTGATCCATAACCAGCAAATATCACATTATTTTCTGCAATTTTAAATTTTCCTTGCTTGTCCTCTTTAATGTGAACTTTTAAAGAAATCATAGGATGGACATGCTAAAATTACATCTCTACAGTGGATGAAGAGCTCTTTAATTTTCCTTCAGAGAGGCTGCCAGGCCTTCTGTAGTACAACTTCATTTATTTCAGAAAATACCACCTATCTGTTCTGAAACTAGTACGTTTATGTTTTGTAACTCATAAAACAAAGAACTAGAGGAACCCATCATAACAATTATTTCTTTCAGGATGCAGTTTGCATTATTTTTTTGGCCATACCATAGCTAGATTCAAAAGTTCATGCTCATGACTTCCCTTAGCCATGACTACCACCGTCACACAGTTTGCTGATAACTTTATTGTTCTTTTGCTATTTGAAAGGCTTGATTTGTAAATCTGAGCTCTGAAATATCCTGGATTACAAACAAAAAAGCGAAAACAACTAATTTGGAGTCACACAAATTCTTGTGTTGTACTGGTAAGACTGGAATTTGGTCAGTAAAAGTGATATGTTCAGTTGAGTGTTCATTAACCTGTCTGGTGTGCTGGCTTCCAAACAGTGTAATGAATAGACCTTCACTCCTTTCAACAAAGAAAAGGACATTTCATAGAATCATAGAATCAGAATGCTTTGGGTTGGAAGGGACCTTTAGAGGTTATCTTGTCCAACACCCCTGCAGTGAGCAGGGTCATCTTCAATTAGATCAGGTTGCTCAGAGCCCCATCCAACCAGACCTTCAATGTTTCTGAAGATGGTTTCCACTACCACCCTGGGCAACCTGTTCCAGCACTTCACCACCCTCACTGTAAAAAATTTCTTCCTTATATCCAGTCTAAATCTACACTCCTTTAGTTTAAACCCATTACCCCTTGTCCTGTCACAACAGGCTTTGCTAAAGAGATTGCCCCCATCCTCAGATCATTTTTGTGGCCCTCCTCTGGACCCACTCCAACAGGTCCATGTCCTTCTTGTGCTGAGGGCTCCAGAGCTGGACACAGTTGGGGTCTCACCCCACACACGTGGTGTCTCACCAGAGCAGAGTAGAGGGGCAGAATCACCTCCCTTGACCTGCTGGCCACGCTTCATTTGATGCAACCCAGGATATGGTTGGCCTTCTGGGCTGTGAGTGCACATTGTTGGTTCATGTCCAGCTTTTTCTTCACCAGTACCCCCAAGTCCTTCTCCACGGGGCTGCTCTAATCCCTTCATCGCCCAGCCTGTATTGATACTGGGGGTTGCCCTGACCCAGGTTCAGGACCTTGCACTTGGCCTTGTTGAACCTCATGAGGTTCTGACAGGCCCACCTCTTCACCTTGTCCAGGTCTCTCTGGATGACATCCTGTCCTTCTGGTGTGTCAGCTGCACTGCTCAGCTTGGTATCATCTGCAAACTTGCTGAGGGTGCACATGATCTCACTATGTCATTGTTGATGATATTAAATAGTATTGGTCCCAATACGGACCCCTGAGGGACACCACTTGTCACTGGTCTCCATGTGGACATCCAGCCATTGACCATTACCCTCTGGATGTGACCATTCAACCAACACCTTATCCACTGAACAGTCCACCCATCAAATCTATATCTCTCCAGTTTAGAGAGAAGGATGCTGCGGGGGACTGTTTTGAAGCCTTTACAGAAGTCCAGACAGATGACATCTGTTGCTTTTCCCTTTTCCACTGATGCAGTCACTCCACCATAGAAGGCTGGTCAGAAGAAGGGCAAGACTTGCCCTTGATAAGGCCATGCTGGCTGTTTCAAATTTGACTAAGTAGTTTTCAGCCTATGACAAATTATGTGATAGACAAGAAAGAGCTGTTGGTTTGTGCTCTTTTTTTTTTATTGTTTTTGTTTTTTTTTGAGGGGGGGTGTTTTTTTCGGTAATATAAGCTGTGCAGTTCCTCATCAGTGTCTCTCTTCCATCTGTGTGGAGCTAAACACAGGTGATTCCATCACGAAGTAAACATCATGTTTTTCGTTTTGCACCCAGAATTTGAGCAAGGTGCCACAACAGCTGTTTCTGAGAAAAAGCTAAACTGACATTAGCAAACATAAGAAACACAACAGCACAGCAGTTCTTCTGCTATTTTTAGGAAGCAGGTGTTGCATTTAAACTTCCTAATCTCCCTAATGAAAGTAAATTTATAAGTGATATTTCTTTCAGTTTCCCCTTTCCCAGAAGTCAACCTTAAAATTTCATATTCAGCTACAGCCTGTATATGAAACCCCGGGAAGATGCACATTACTTTAACATCAGTGAGTACCAGGGTGGACAGATTCAGTACATTGATTAGTTGGTTTGTCAGTTGGGTGGAAACAGTTCTTTACTACACAAGTCTGCTAAACACATAACAGAAAGATCTTTGCAACGTGACTCAGGTGCAGCATGTTGGAAAGGATAACAGAGACCAAATGAAGCATTGTAACACATTATACAATATTGATCAGAGTACTAATGTTTTGTAGTAGACTATGTACTGCCATGGAAACTTGGAAGTTCTTATTTCCCTGCTTGGCAGTAATGCTGACTCACTGCATTGGTCTAAACAAGTCATTTAAGCTTCTTTGACTCTCAGTTTTGCTATCTGCAAGACAAAGGTTGTGGTGTTTTGTAACAAAAATTGAGAGCTACAGACTAATGAAAGCACTCTATCAGCATAAATAGTATTAGTATTAATGACCTAACTGAAATTATATACAAACTTTGAGTATGTACCATCATCTGTTTTCTAGGACAACTGTGACGATTCTTTTCAGTTTCTCTTCTCTCAAGACTGTATCATTATAGTCTAAGTAAGAAAACACTTAAAGATACTGGTATCAAGCCAGAAGCACCTGACTGAGCTTTAAAATATATTACAGTGAAGGATGCAGAGCTTCAAGCTGATGTTGAAAGACTTCATACAAATGAACTATAAAATATAGTATTGACTTCTCTTGTGATGCTTCCTGCCATTACTTTTTTTTTGCTCCCCTTACAAAATAAAATCCTTAATTCCTACATTAATTTATTTCAAGGGAAGAAAATGAGGCTCAGTTCCAACAATATGGTAAACTAAGGGATCCTAGCACTAGATTACAACCACTATGGCCACACTACAGCTCTGGTTTAGTGTATCAGTCTGGCAGTTCAGACTTCATCCTGAATTTCTGACACACTAACTTTGTCCTGCATCAAGTGTTCTCCATTCTTTAGTACAAATGATGTATTACATACCTTGCCTAATCTAACTGCAAGGCTGGCATCCGCCAGCCTTATTTCAGCCTATCATTATACCGGGAAGTGAAGTAGTAATACATAAATCTGGTAAAAATAACTATGGAACCACAATGAGATAGATGTTTAACCCTGTTACACTAAAGAAAGTTGGTCAGGTGTTACAGAGGTGTATTAAGATTAAAGAGAAAAGGCTCAGTTTCTTGACAGGTGTATTTTACCACTGTTTATAATTCACTGCAGTCAAAGGTCGCTTCCAAGGTTTGTGTTACTTAATTACTTATTTGGGATCTAATTTTATCTCTGTTGAAATCAACAGAAACTTTCCTATGAATTTCAATCGGTGAATCAAGTACTTTGTCTCTGCACACTTCTTGTATTTCTATTTAGTCACATACATTTCAGCTGCTCTAAAGTGTTGAAAATTATGGTCAGAGCAGAAGTCAGGAGCCTATTCAACACTGTAGTCCAGCCAGCCTCTGCTCACCCTGATAAGGGCCACCCCAATTTGACCTGAAAGTTCTCCAAATGCTTTTGTACGTGCCTGGGATGACTCTGTAGTAAGCAGCTGTGTTTCTATTTCTTGCCTCAGTCTGATCAGGGTCCAGAAATGAAGCAGAGTGGCACACAGGTTCCCAGCTGGGGATTCTTGAATTCAGAGCAGTCCTGACACACTGATGAGAGGAAGGTGTGGCTGCCCCTTTTGAGTGCACCAGGGGCACATCATAAAAATTTTCTGTTATCTGACACAAAACTCACAAAATATTGCAGTATAAATTATAAGGAGTATTCCCCATGTAGCAAAAGAGTGCCTCAGAAGGAGTGCAATGTCAGGTGCTATTAATGACAAGGTTTACAGCCCCTGCAGGTCTCCCAGGTAATTTGTATTTTGCAATCACTGTGAAAGTCCCTGATACCCCAGTCTGATATCTGACTAATCCACCTGCAACATGGTAAGGCAAGACTTCATGTTTTGGTATATTTAAAGGGAAGCCATACAATGCTGGATGACGCTGATAAGACCCAGAATTAATCTAAGGAGCTCACCATACATTGTGAGCAAATGGAAAGAGTTAAAAAAATGAGCTCTTAACTGTACCACCATGAGCTTCCCTATTCTCATACATTCCAGTTATTTGGCCTGGAAGAGATGGTGGGATACACAGGATATGTATCTGTTTACCTGAAAGTTTGTCATTATATATCCTAAGAACTGAGCCTCAGGGCAAAAAAGTTACTGTGTTCTGCATATAAAATGAAAAAGGAAACAACAGAGAAACTGAAAGTTTTCTTTGTGAGTATAGATGAAAATATAAGAAACAAGGGAATAGAATCTTTACTATTGACTGTTTAGGACACAACGAAAATTAAACTGGGAATTATTTAATAGCTGTGAGACATGCAATAAAATATTTGTCAAACAAAAGTGTATGTCATTTTTATGAAGATTTCCACTGGTGAGTATCAGTTGTTTCATGATATATATCATACCCTGCTAGCTTATTAGTTTGCTTTTATGAACATGCCTTCCCAAAAGTAGTAGATTTTTTTCTTTTTTTATTATTATTATTGTTTTATTACAATTCATCATGAAATACCTGGAGATGGAAAGTTTGAAGATGAAAAGCATGTTTACGTTAAATCATGTTATACTGAGTTCTATTTGTATAAAGCTATTGAAAAATTTTCCTGTTTTATGTATTTGCATCTTTTTGATATAGTGAAAGTTTGTACAAATTTGTTATCCAATGTAATAAAAGTCAAATAATTCAAAAGTGGAATATATTCTTTCTTTGTTGACCTAACAAACAACTTCACACATTGTGCACGCCTATACTGCAGTATAACCTAGACGTAGACAAAGCAGCTTAGCTGTCTGCCGTGGTTCCTGGTAACAATACAGCCATGGCAACACAAAATTTGCTGGGGTAGTTCATCCCGCTTCTCAGTCTGTGTTCCTTCTTTAGAGGTGGCACTTCGTCAGCTGGTTTAAGAAGTCTTCCCCATTCATTCCTCCTTCATGTGCAGATGAGTGTGCAGCCACAGGACATACTGGACCTGGCTGGCTGAAAGTGTCCTGGAAAAGAAGGGGCAGGGGGAATATATATATTTTTTTTACTGGAGAATATTTTATATCCTGTTTGTTGGTTGTATCTTTGAAGTGCATGTGGTAGTAAGAGGAAAGAAATGAGCAGCCAGGCTGATGCATCCCCACTGCTGAGACAGACCTTGGTAACCACTCCCTCTGTGATTGGAGACGCAGCTCCATAAGTATTATCTTTAATGGCATAGCTGAGTCTGTGCTGATAACTGAAATGACCACTGAAAATGACTTTCCAAGCATCCTCCTTTGGTGGGTTATTTTAAAATTATTTTGTTTAAATGATTTGGTTTATAACACAACTATCACAAACAGAGCCTACCAATGCAGATAGGAAAGACAAAAATCAGCAAATAGGGTCAGTTCTGGGCTGTGCTATTAGAGAAAAAATTGTTTTGAATTACATCCAGAAATGTTAGCCAGTATCCGTACATCCCCAAACCAGACTGGTTTCATACTTTAAACCCTAAATTCTGGCATCGAAACTGCTTGAGGAGAATGGGTAAGACTGATTCTTAACCTTTAGTCACTCAGCTATTTCACAGATGATCACTGATATGTTCTAGCACCTGTGCAGACCAAGAATGATTCCTGGTTTTGCAGCAGGGTAAATTTGGCCCTAATTATGTAGGTTTCCTTATAGAAGCTAACAGAAAAAGTCCCATCTCCTGAAGTGATTTGATGCTGAGCATTATTAAATACTAACGCATCCTGAGTCGATCTCTCTTTCTTTCATAGACATATAAGAAACACAAATGCATACAAACATACTAGCACAGAAAAATGAAGAGCACAACAATAGAGGGAGACAGCAGAATGTAAGGGGATGAAACAAACCAAAGAATGGGTTACATGTAGGTCTCCAAGGGAGATATTCAGATCACTATACCTGTATTGAGATACTAGTCTTAAGGAGCCTCCAGGTGAACTCTGGCTGTTTTGGAGGTTACTGTTCCCAGCTGATACCCTGTCTCTCTGCCAGAGGAGCCTCTTGCCACAGCACAGCTGACAGAAGTGAACATATGCCCAGACCTCACCACCATCATTTGCAGCCCAGCACACTACTTTGAACTGACTCCAGTTTAGCTTTGTGTCTGTACACCAGGCTGAGCTCTGCAGCAGCTGGCTGCAGGGGAGCTGGTGTGTGCTGGCTCCTGTCCCATACACAACCAGGGCGGTAAATCTGGCAGAGAGGCAGGTGGATAGCAGGGTTTCAGCAAGTGTCTGAATAGCCCTGGAAATACTCAGATGGTCCCATCTGGAGAAACCCTTAATATAACTCAATTTTAGGCCTATTTAGCCCTATTAAAGACATCTAGAGTAATTTTGTTAAAACAGAAGATAAACTCTACGCATTTTTTTTGTCAGTTTCATTTCCCATCTCACATTCTGTTACTTGCTTTCTTCAGTCCTTTGATTTCCCTATCACTGCCTTTCTTACTGCTCACTCTTCCTTTCTTCTTATCTTGTAGAAGCCACCTGTCCAAGAGACTGAAGAGGCAACCCCCGTGTTCACATGAGGAAGGTTTGTAAGTACAAGCTTTATGAATGTAAAGGGGACAAATACCACCCAGTCAAGGTACAGTTGGCAAGAAAAAAGCCTACAGAAAATATACATGGTGCCATTCAAAGATGCATACCTACTTTCAGATGACAGGTTCAGTCCGCATATTTCAGTAGACATGGGCTATTTCAGTTCACTGATTGCATATTTTATATCAAGTCACCTGCCAAATGTCATGAAGAGGTGAACAGGGAATAGAGAAATCAGTCAAGGTGATGGATGAGCTGAAGACTTGATTATTTATTCAAATTATTCCCACAGCGATTGAGTCTTGCTGATTGCAGACAGCATTTTGTCACAATCATTAGGAAAGGGCAAAGGTGACAGGAATTTAATGGCCAAATTAGAGTTATTGAACGGTGCCGAGTATGACAATATTTTTAAAATCCAAAGCAGAAGACTGTCTTTATCAGTGACCAGCAATGTTCAGAGCTCTTTTCTCTAAAATATCTGCTTTTTTGCTCTTGAAAATGCATATGAAACTCCAAAGGCTTTCCAGAGAGTTTCTTCAGTATCTTCCAGGTTCCCTTCGGGCCCTTCCTCTTAAGAGAAACATAGCTTCTCACTATTCCTTCCTGCATCCCTTGAAATATCTGAAAAAACCACTTCAAATATATTTTTGCACCCTGTCTCTTTCCTTCTTATGTTAGTCATCATGTCAGTGCGAGGGAAGCAGCAAGGAGAAGGTCAGCATTCCCTTTGGCTTCAAGGGGGCAAAGATTTCCTACAAAGACTCCAACACATTTATACAAAATCATACATATCTTTTTCATGTGTAACAACACTACATCTGTGTTTGACATGAAGAGAGAAGAGAGTGTGGAGGGCTCGGGGGCTGTGAAAAGGACACCTTTTTTCCAGGTACCCTAGGGTTTGTCCTTTTTTCCCTTCCAGAAACACAGTTGTTTAGGTCAGTATTGATTAAGCATGCCAATACGCTCCTTTGATTGATAACAAACTCATACTTGCACTCCTAATACAAATGTAGTATATACTCCATTATACAGAGCAATACAAATGCTTCTTCCCTGGTAAGAATTCAGATGTTTGAAAAATATCTTTCCACCTTCTTTGAAAGAAAAATAATATCAGCCTGGTCCACAGCGTCTTTCAACAGCATCACCTTGTAAGAAGTTCAGAGGTATCGAAATGTCATAATCTATTAGACATTGATCAACATAAAATGTTGCTAAGAATTAAAGAAATATTTTTGCTGCATTATAAAATATATTCTGTGAGTTTCCAGTGAAATTAATTTAGTGCATGTTAGTGAGATTTAGCTGGGAAGTTTAAAATGCTATAACATTAGAAAGACCTCAAAATATACTAGTAACTTGCTTACCTTCAAATACTGTGGTAAGAAAGCCAATGGAAAAGGATATGCAGAATAAAAATACAGTAAGGGTAGAACAATTTCTGATCATAGATGTGTTCAATACCATTGAGAAACAAATCTAGGAGTGCAGCAGACTGGGTGGTAGACTGAAAGATGATAAAAATGTTTCTCCTGTCATAAATAATTTGTAAAATCTTCCCTTTGCTCCCAAATTTACTTGGCTGAAGTAAATATTTATTTTTGATTAAACATGAAAAATATAGCTTGATTATTGAAAACCTGTATTTAAATTCAAAAGATCTGATGTAAGTTCACACCTTTGTAAAACCTTGTGGTGGCAATTATAAAATTAATGATTCATTACTTTTTTATTTAACAAGACTATGAAGTTAAACCTAGAGTCATCCCAAGTGCCAAATTTAGTTACCTAATTGAAACCCTTAAGATAGCACAGCTGTTCTCCTGAGTTCACTCTGCAGGCAGGTGCTTATGGAGGGTCATTTGCAACTATGCTTTAGTTTGTTGTGTGGCAGGTTGAATTTTGGACACTACTACCTGGACCTTCTCCTAAGATCCAAGAATTCATAATTGGGAAATGAATGTTAAAAATAAATACATTTGTGTTTATGAGTTGATCAGAGAATTACTGGGAGATGCTAGCATTGTGCAACTGAAAAACAGATTACATCAGAGTCCATAAGCTGAAGCATTTGCAGCCCAGTTCAGAGGAACTGCTGACATTATCAGGACTTCTGTCCAGCTTGAGGAGGAGTACTGCATAAAAATCTCACCAGTCAGAAAAGATAAGTTCAAAGTGAAAGATGTATTGAGAAGTGCCCCTTGCATTAGCTTAACAGTGGAAAGTGTTTCTTATGAGAGCAGCCAAAACACTTTGGGCTTTTCATCTTAAAAAAACAAGGCTGAACTGACATGATTTCTCTGTACAAATTTATCAGGTTTACTGCATGTGGGTCAAAAATACTAAAACAAACTATGTGCATAAGAACAACTGGAAACATTTAATCCAGTTCTATATTTAGACTTCAAATTAAAGATTTCTAATTCTCAGAGAAGAGAGATTCTATAACCATTTTCCAAAGACATTCTGAAAACCAAAATCTTTTTGCATTCATAATGCAGTTTACAAAAGACACTACAAAATGTATTTATTTGAGTTAGTGAGGCACAAGATCTGGTAACTCGCTCTGTAGGCTCCCTGTTTCCAAAAATCCACCTGTGATGATGAAATCGATGATATTAAAATTGACTAGATTAGACCTTGCAGACCGATTTGAAGCAGTGAAATTCCATACCATCTCCAAAATTACCAGTAGGACAAGTTTTCCATAGAATAAAACTAATCTTCTAGAATTTCCCGAAGCTACTAAGCTTCAGGCATAGGGAGATGTATTTTCATCTTCAGCTTGTTGCTCTCTCCCCTCGATCCCCAACTCTTTACTTTTAACTGATTTACAGAGAGAAATTATAATTCAAACCAGTCTTCATACAGAATGTAAAATATTAACCAGGTTCTTTATTTGCTTCTCCTCTGTGCAGTCTCAAGGGCCTCCAGCTCCTTGCTTGGCTGGTCCTTAAATAGTGTAGGGTCGTGACTTTGATAAATTGCCCTTTATGTGGACAGGAATGGGATCTGTTCAAGAATTAGTTAACACCCTTTATTTCTGTGATATATAAATTAAACTCCACTTTCTATCAAAAAAAAACATTAACATTTTACAGAAAATTGGTCAGGTTGTTTTCAGGTTTGTCTCCAAAATTTGTGCCCAATTCCAGTGTTAAAAGGCATTATAGGGATTGAAAAGGCTCCTGCAGAGCTCTTGGTGATTACGCTCTTTGCAAGGTATAGAAGTAGAGGTACAATGAATACTGAAGGTGGGAAGACTTCAGGTTCCAGGCCCTTCATTATGACACGTTTAATGAGCTTTTCACTCTTACAATCTTAGCAACATGATAAGGAGAGCTCAGAGAATATTGATTTGCATTACGTTCAGTAGGTGTCCTAACTGGAAGTCAGGTCAATGTAGAATCTGATTCAGCGAGCTAAATCTTGATAAGGTTTGAAGTAAAACACTAGCTGTTCGTTCATTGCCTTTTGTTTGACTAATCAAAGGCAGAAAAATATAACTTTATTGTGAAGCCTTATTTTGTAAGCCGTAGGGGAGCATCTAAACATGACAGCATGTAGCAATAATTGTCCAAATTACGCTCCAGCTTGTAAATAACGCAGCTCCTCGTACTGCTCTTATGGAATTCAATGTACTTGTACTATTGACTGTACTATCTATTATATTTAGTTCGGAACAAAGCAAAATTCACATATGTTGCTGAACTCTTACTATGGCAGACCCTACTGTGAGCCTAAATTAAACATCCTGCACAATTTCAGGAAAATTCACAGCCAAATAACTAAAATGTCAGTAGTAAATAAATAAAAAAAAATTAACAGTGAAAGGAAAATATCACCTGCGGTAAAGGCAATTATTTAAATATCTCTATATCACATATTATATGAATGAGAATGAGTTTCCAGTGTTCAAGCATTGTATGGAAAATATTCAATGCAGACATTTGTTGGTTTCTATTACAAAAATCACTAAAACAGAATTACAAAACTAAACAGAAAAGTTTCTCTTGAACTACTGGTAAGCTGCTTTTGCCTCTCCATGCCCTTACCTGAAGATACATATATTTGAGAGCTTACTTGCATCGCACCTGTTCAGCTGTATTTCAGCAATAACAGTATTGTGTTACAACACAATAATAATACAAGAAGATTAAAGCCTGCTGAGCTGTTTATGCTAATGATGCTTTTACTGTGAGTAATGACCTGTTTCCCTTTCCTGTTCCACCTTTCTTATCTCCTGTAAAATGTATTGTATTATTGATAGGATTGTTTCTACAAGAAAATAAATTCTCTTTAGTAGGAGAAATTGTTTATTTAGCCCATTTTTAAACATTCTCTGAAGTGTGAGTTTAAAATATATGATTCAAATTCTTATGTATTGTACTAGCAGAGATCAAAGAACTCAAACGAGATCCATGAAGAATTTTGGGATTTATCCTAATAAAAATCTGTCTCAAGTTTTCCCAGATGATTTACCACAGCTGCCAAGTCTATCAACCACTTCATTTCCTAAGTGTTATTTGTCCATTTAAGTTTAGTGACCACACCATTTGGAGCTTTTCATTCAGTTCTGAAAAATATGCCAGGACCAGGATAAATGTTAATCTGGAAGTTTTCATAATAAGAAGATAATGCCTACCACATTTTTAGAAAGCCATTATCAATTGCACCAGAAAGAACAGGAAAAGAATTTGCAGTGATCAGTATTTAATCTGGGCTTTTTGCATGGTTTTTTGGGTTTTTTTTTTTTTTTTTTTTTTTTAATGCGTGTGTTCAAAAACCAATTCTGAATCACTTCTATGTTGGCAACAATTAATAGATACAACTTAGCTGTCACGTATTTGATTACTAGTGAACTGTTTATTTCAATCATCTCTCATTTGTTTGTTTTTGTACAATTATTTGTATTTGTACTTGTCAGTTGATAGCCTTCGAATATTTACAGGGTATGAGCCTTGGAAAATAAAACCAAACAGCAAATATTCTACAGATTTATGGTTCTGCATTTATGTTAAAATTCACTAATATTTCTGGATGCATGAGCACAAATATGAAGAATCTTAGCTCTTATACTACATAAAAGTTTTAACACTGGCTGCTCACTAGACTTATTTATAGCAATATATATAGAGATAGCTAGATAGATAGTGTTTGTAAATTACTATATTTTTCAAACAGTTCTACTCAGTATGTACTAACACTGAATTGCATTTGAGAAAAAGTATGAATTTACACTGAAGTTTTGTACAGCTATGTGGTCAGATGATACAGAGAAGACAGATCCAGACTCTTCTCAGAGGTCCATGGCAATGGGACACGAGGTGAAGGGCACAGGTTGGAGCACTGGAAATTTCAGTTGCATATCAGGATTTGGGGTTTTTTTTAAACCATTGGGATGGTAAAATACAGGAACAGAACATGCAGAGGCATTATGATATCTCCATCTTCAGGTGTGTTCAAGGCTCAACTAGACAAATTGATTTGTTCAGACCTGCTCTGAGCAGATGGTTAGACCAGTTCACTTCATGAGGTCTGGTCCAGCCTGAACTATTCTGTGATCTTATGTTCACTCCAAACAATTTTAGGACCCATTTCTTTTACATAAGTGCCTATTTGAACAAAACTTATAAAAAGGTAGGTACTTTAAATGTTTTCCCCTATCAAACTGCGTTTAAATTAGCCAAGAGGCTGAGTGCAAACTTTCAGAGACAGTGATTGCATAAATCATGTCCCACAGAAAACCAAGCAAAAAATTTAGTTAATCAAATGTTGGCATGTAGTTCTTTAGAATAGTCCCCTCCAGGTTATATTTAACTTTCTTCCATTTGAAAAAGTAAACGATTCAGAGAACAAAGCATCACTGTTGAGAACATTAATTTTGGAGTCTTTTAGCCAGGCCCAATCAAAGCTTTCTCTGTTAGGTAGTCAAACCTCATTCTCTTACAAAGCCAAAACACTGTAGAAACAAAGACTGCACCTAAGGGTATAAGGAGATCAAAACCCAGCTGACTGTCTCAGTGCAGCTCCAGAACAAACTACAGATCAGATTCACAGCTGGTGTCAATCAGACCAGATCATCTAACCATCAGATGAGCATCTGGTCCCATACAGAAAGATAAGCAATAAAACGTGTTTATAGAAGAGAAGAATTAATATGACAGCTTGAAAGTACAGTGCTTCACACATTTTGGCAGAAGTCCTTTCTGCCTTAACCCTAGAAGACCTTGCACATTAGAGCCTAGTCTTTTGGCCATGGTAGGTCATGTAATATTTTCATACAGGTATTCCAGGGCTTGATGCCTCAGCCTCTGCCTTCCCATGCTTAGAGCACATCACACATCATCAAAATCGGAGTCACCACAAATCTGTTTCGACCTGGCTTCTGCATCAGAGACCACACAAGAGATTCAGGCCATGCAGCAAAAGGTCTGTCATCAGAGCAGTGAGACACACACCCCATCACCAGCATGATAGATACCCTCCAGAGGTTTGGTGGTGGTCTGTAGATACATTTCATTACTCTGGCAGCCCAGATCTGCTGTATGGCAGGGTGCTGGCCACTTTAGCTTCATACACAGAAGAGTGTTACTGTCAGTGTCAAGCTTCTGGTAAGACAACAAGTAGTCAGGAGGAGGCAAAGGCCAAATCTGTCTTTTTGGGTTTTCATTCCAGTTAGACTACTTACACAGTCTAAATAGCAATTTTATATTATTAACAACAGTAAACTTTCAAAAAAAAGCCATAGGTAGGCCTTTTTACATGATAAGATAAACCAGAGGACAATTCCATTTACATTGCAAAAATAAATTTCATTCAGTATTAGAAGCAGCTGAATAAACCAAAACCACCTAAACATTATTTTTAATTCACTTATGAAAATTTAACTGTGTCATCATTTAACTTGAATTAAGCAAAGCAGAACACGAACAAACACATCCCCATTAGCTTTCAAGTATGGCGCTCACAAGCATGGAGACTGTACTAGCTGGACCTAAGAAAGTAAGGCAGCAAACCTTATAAATCTCTACTTGTTTCTTCCTTCCTGCCCCTTGTACCCTCTCAGGCAATATGCTCCTAGTCCCTCCCTCTCCCAGAAACTTCATTCAATTTAGAACCTTTCATTAAAAATCTTTGAGAAAGTCTTTGCCAAAACTAGGAGGGCTAGAAATTAAATTAAAAAATACAAAGAAAGCAGGGATCTTTGTGCAGTCAAATGGCTCCAGAAGGTATATCTTTAGCTAATCGAATGTGAGATCCGTGATGAAAGTGAGAGGCTTAGCAACAGTGCATATATATCCCTCTTACCAAACCCAAAGCATGGTGTAAGGAGAAATTAGTATTCTTTCAATTGCAACATAAGAAATCTGTATGTGCTTTATGTTTTAAATGCTGATGAAGAATCTTGATGATAAAATGACCAACAAACAGATATAATAAATATAAAACCAAAATAGAGCATTCAAGTCAGCAATCCATTTCTGTGTATTTTGAGTCACAAAGCTGTAAAATGAAACCTTAGATAAAGCACTTAAAGACTCCTTTTGTTAAACCCAAGCTGGACTCAAGTTCTTTACTAAGTGTCTATTTAAAAAACAGTATGCTTGCAACTGCTGTCAGGACAGTTTTAGTGTGCACTTTATCGCTGCTATATGTATGAAGCAATTGCAGGTTTTAATTTTAGATTTTCTGAACAACTCAGAATTCTTTCACTTAAAAGAAAAACCCAAACCCAAGGAAAAAAACCCAGGGGAAAAAACCCTCAATATGCTTATTAATATGTATGTTTCAGTAGATATTATAGGCTTCTCAATACTAACATCAGGCGTATATATCTTGGCTTTGTCCTGTAGTCAAGCTCTCCGTGGGGCTAGGTTTATGGAAAACCTCTTGATTAAAGGCTATCAACAAGATTTCTGCTAGCAAGAGGGAAATAGAATTACCTCCAAATGCATGAAAAGTGGTTTGTATTTAAACAAGAGCAAAGGAAATAGAGATATTTTTCTCTGATTATTCAATGTTGTAGGAGAGTTGCCATTCACTGCCAAGGAGATGCTGTGAGATGAACCAGGGGACAGAAGGGAGCAGGAGAATTTGCTGAATTTGATTGTTCCCAGAAGGTGATTTAGGAAAGGGACTGTCAGAGTCCAGTTGTGTACAAAGAGTAGCTCCTGACTCAGGAGCTTATGTGGAACAGGAGAAATCAAGCTGCAAGTTCCAACACAGCTGAAAATTGCTGAGCTTGGGAGTCTTTTAAACAATTTAGCTTCACTTGCCCACTTGTTATTGCAGTTAGCATTGCATTCACGTGTGCAAATATATGTGTCTACCAGTGTCTTGATGACAGGAAGAGAGCAACTTTATTTTCAGAGTTTAAAAGGGTGGGGTTTTTTTACTGCATGATAATCAGTTGTGTGCACTATAGCATAAAAAAGATGGGAGGAAAGAAACATTAGCTTTACTATGAACTAAAGCAGATGATCTGCACTTCAGCAGCACCCACAGTTGCTCTCACCTGACACAATTCAGTGTAATGCAAGACAGAACTTGGGCACCCCGTCCCGATGCTGTAATGGCAGGCAGTGCAGCTGCACAGCTGCCTCCTTTGGGAGGCACTTAGAGGCCTCTAAGGTCTTAAAGTCTGGATTGAACATCTAAGAAGCTGCCATGACATCTACAGAGGGTAAGGTGGGAGCTGAGCCATGCCAAGTGTGTTATTGCTCCAGAGTGGCTGTTTCCTGTTCTTTCTAATCGCAGTCAAGAATCGCTAATAGACTTCATGCCAAGAACTCCATTTATGCAGTAGATTTTTTTGTAGCTGTCAAAATAGCATTCAGGGTTTGGAAAAGCCACGTGAGAATTGCTTGATGGTCTTGGAGGAGGGAAGTGAAGAAGGAAGTAAAGAGCTTCAAACCTCTGGCTTATATGTGAGGGGGTACTGGGATGTTAGTTTTTCCACTAGGACTTTATGATTTCTGAAGAAGTGGTAATTGTCCATAAACAGAAGAAATAAAAAAGGCTTATATTTGTCTCCTATATAAAAGGAGCAATTACATTTCAAGGGAAAGGAAAAGTGGGGATTTGAGTTAAATCTCTAGGTGGATATGCAGAAGATGGAAAATACAAGATAATATTTATGTACAAGAGACCCTAAAATGGGGTCTGGTAATTGGAGCATCCATAATCCATTTGCTGGACACATAGAAGGAAAGAGTTCAGTAAGGATCATTTTATTTCTGTCACACATCAGGTTTTCTAAACCTTTGCAACTGCTATTTCAGATTTCACAGATAAGTATTTCTTGTTCTTGCCATATGTGGGTTGAATGAAAGGTGATTTCAGGGTAAGGGACAATTTCAGGGTAAATGGCTAACATAAGGCATCGTTCCTGTGCAGTGGAAATTCTTGTAACTGCAGATCTGGATTACCCCTGAGACACCTGTCGCTTCGCCTCTGAGAGGACGGATTGGCATGAGGAGACAACTTGCGGGTTGACATATTAAAAATCCTACATGGAGAACAAAATCAGCTCCCCTAAAATAAACTTATGGCTGGTTTGCTGAATATCTCCCTACACTCCCCTGACTAGGTCTCCACTGACTACGGAGAGAGCTTAAATGCTCTGCAGGCAGAGACAAAATCGCACCTGAAATGTGCACTGTAGAGATGCTCTGCTCAGGAGCTGACAAAACAAGCAAGGTTTGAGAGGAAGAACTGTCTTTCAGCAGCCAGCATTTGCTAAAATATCTTTCTGGCACTGGTAAAATGCTTTGTGAAGGATATCAGTAAAGTCCAAGGGCCCTAAGTGACTGTAAAACTGAAACATGCCTATGTGAATCAAATATGGCACAAAAAGCCCCAAGCTGGTGCTGACTGAGTCTCTTAAAGAAACCAAAGCCGTTTACTGACTTTAGCATTGCTGGGTCTGAGCCAGTCAGCCTTTCCTTCTAGAAGGGTGTGTTAGTATGACCGCTGTGCCACCGTAACTCTACGCCGTTGCTCTGAGCTTCGGTTTCCTATTTCTGCCTGGCACAGCACTGCACTATACAGACACATCAGTTTGGAGACCTTTAACTCTGCTGTGATTTATAAGCATGCCCTGTGTTTCTGCCAGAAAGTGGGCACCAAAAAGTCTAAAGTCTGAAAGCTCTGAGCAGCCAATTCAACCATAGCCAATCTGGAGGATGCTTTTCATATGTGAGGAGGAGCACATCTAATGTACTGAAGAATGCAAGGCAGGAGAAGCCAGAATTCGCCTAAACATCCTACTATAGCCAACAGCCCCAGAGTTAGAAACCAGGACAGAATGGGAGACTTGTATTTACATACTAATCTGTCCATCTGAATAAGAAAACTGCCTCTTAAAAGAACAGACAATTTTCTCCAAGTGAAATTCTACCACATTGTTGAAGACACATAAATACAATTTAAATAAAAATGGAACTTCATCTCTCCTTCTTGAAACTATCTGACTACTGAATTAAAAGAGGAACGTTTCCTCCTTTTTCCCCTGGGAGCGATATCTAGGCCAAGTCTCTCTTGGCACTGTAGAGGCTCCTCAGCATGAGCATCAATTCCCCTCAGTCTCCACTGTGCAACCTTTTCGACTGGATGAGTCACTGCATAGGTACATGCATCCAGGCTGCAAGCAGTCCTTTTCACATGGTGTTAGGAGTGGACTGTATGCAGTGGTCTCTCTGTTTCTGACCCTGTGCAATATCTCATACAGACTGTAGGTATGCCAGACTTACTCTTCGGATACAGAATGATTCCTGTTGCAAGAGAATCAGGAGTTACCAGATAGACACAGAAGATTAGTTTTGTATATATAGAGTAGTTGCATAAAGTTCAATATTTAAAGTGCATGTGCAATGAATCCTACAGCTTCCCAGAAGATGCAAGCACACCAGCATTTCTGCAGAATGGCTACCTGACATACAGCACATTCCTTCCACTCTTGCACCAGATGATGGAGTTTGGATAGAGCAGAAAAAAACCCAAGGAAAATGGTTTCTGGAAACATTTCTTGCCACTAGGACAAATTTTCTGCTGTACTATTAGCTAATCTTGGAACAGGGAAAGACTGAACATTTCATATGCTACGCAGGAGGTTACTCAGAAATTAGGTGTCTCCATACCTGTCTCCTGCCCTGGTGGGTCTACCCTGAAGTATCTGGTTTACATTGCACAGACATTACTGTGGGATACATTGTACATATCTCCAGGTACAAGTCTTTCTAGCCTAAATGCCTAGGGTAAAAGCAGACACACACCACCGGTATCTCCCAGCAGCTTTTGAGCATATCGGATAATATCAGTTTAGCTTGATTTTGAGGAACAGTGGCCACAGAGCTAAAGCTCCTATAAATTGTGAGAAATGTTGCAGGTGGTGAGATTTAGGAAAAGGCTTCATCATAAGCAAATTTCTAAGAGAAAAAGAGTGCTTTTAAGCACAGCAAACTCAGAGTATGCAGCCAAAGAGAAGGCAAATCCTAAAAAAATGAAACTTTTTTTCTTCTAATGGTAATGACATTCTTTATTCTGTGGGAGAAAGCGGTAGGCTGACCAACTACTAACATGGTGCTGTTCACGATAGGCATAGCAGGAGTCTAAAAATGTCATTGAGCAAGTTACAAGATCCTGTGATGGGAGGAGTTGGTTGTTTGGTGTGCTTGAATGCAGCAGTTCATATCAATTCACCACAGTACTTAACATGTTTTTTAATACAAAAAGCAGAGTCAAATGCTGCATTCCAGCTCCAGCTGAACTCCTATTTACTTTGACAACTGGAACAGAAAAGACTTAGTTCTTGTGTGGTCTAATGCTATTTAAGTAGGATGTGCCACTTTCTCATAAGCCAGAATGATCATTTGAACACAAAGGTAAAAATAATGAGTAGCTTATCTACAGAGGCCAAGGAAAGAATTTTTTTTTTTGAAAAAAGGAGAAAATTAAGGAAGTGATTGCAAACATTAATGCAGGAAAGGTATTTTGACAAATACAATGGTCGTATATTTTTATTTTAAGGACAACGAAAACTTACCTCACCTTGCTTCTATATTTGATGTTTCTCATATTAACTTCAGTAGCTACCAGACATGAATGTAATATATGGGAAAATCTACAGTTATGATGCATTTTTGCTTTACACGGTTCCATGAAAGAGCCAACCGGTAGTAGGTAGTTACTTTCACTGAGATTTCGGCAACATGTTTTCTGTTTAGCTTAGGATCCCAAAGCAGCAGAGCTATTGAGGGACAGCAGATCCCAGTGCTGCCTGCTAATTAGGAGCCCTACAAATGTAGGTCACAAAAACAAAAGCAAAGCTTTTCCGGGAGAAGACAAACGTGTGATTTGTGAATGAAAAGCCAGGAAGTTTTAAAAGTGAAACAGAAGTAAATTCAATCAGGCTCTTCTTACAAATGAAAGCAGTGAAAACTCTTGGCTTTTAGCACTTGAAGGGGAGAAAAGATTTTGTTAACCCTTTGTTGTTCCAGATAAACTGAAACTCCAGCCAGTTAGCATTAGAAATACATTTTCCAGTGCTTATCAGAATGAGGAGTTTGTTTTAGAAATATCAAATCATCATAAGGCCAACCGTTGTATAGAAGCAACAGGAAAAAGGAGGTATACTAGTCTGCTCTTCCCCTAGCTGTCATTAAACTAGACTTTGTTAAATACATCTGTAGTCTTGCTCTCTCATTCAGTGTCACACTTCAAATCTGTTGTTGCGTGAATATCCAAGTTCTTCAAATTTGCTTTAATTGTGGGATATGTCTCTAAGTTAGTTGAACATTTTCACATGAGAAGATCCTTGACTGGGAGAAAAGTGAGGGTTTGTTCTTAATCAAAATGTAATGTCTCCACTATGTGACTTCTGAAGATGCAATTATTCTCTCCTTTAGAAAGACTGACAAGCTGCCTGATTATACAGCCTTACAGATAATAAAAGGTATTCTAGAAAAGAGTTTACAGTAGTATGGCTCCAATCCACACATCTATGACTGCCTTCCTGGATAACTGTCTGTTACTGAAAGTCTAACAATCTATAGTTCCCCTTACTGAAGTCAGTATAAGGGTCTTTTCTCCTACTTACATAAATTTAAATGTAGACTTACTTACAAAGAAAAGTGAATCTGAGCCTGAAATCAAAAGAAAGGCAGTCACTGAAGACCTTCAGATGTATATTTACATTTACCTATATTTTTAAGCCAGGTCTTCCTTCCCAACAAACATTTTTTTAATAATGTCTAATATACACATTTTTAACCATGATAAATATCATGGCTAAATAACAAGGCATGGTAGGATTTGTGTTTCTTCTGCAGTAACAATGCACTTGAATGAGGACTTAAGATACCTGAGTCAGAAAGACCACCTGCTTTAGCTCTTTCTTGTCACAGACCAGAATTTTTGCAAATATCCATTCAGTATAATTTTTCCACCTTCCAAAACTTAATAAATTCTTGCTTTTTGTCATCTTAGCAAAGTGGCAGAGAACAGAATTCTAAAAACATAATTACTCTCATCACTCTTTACCACAGATCTGTCTTTAAGGAATTGTTTTTCTGTATTCCTTTTTCTCACCTGTTTAGTTGCAAAGTGTAATTTAAAATTATAACCATGAAAGGCTGCTGATAGGCCTGCCACAGAGACTGCAGCAACTGTCCTTCTCACAGTAGTTCCTCAAGAGTTTAAAATTTTTGGAGTCCAAATATCATCTATCTTATCAGTGTAAAAAAAGAAAAACTTGGTGACTAGATCCTTAAACACCTAAAATCTCACCCCTTGACCTTTTTGTTCCATTAAGACAACGATTCATCATCCAAATTATTTCATAGTCTTTTCTATGTCCAGTGTTTACGGGTTGCAACACAAAACAACTGGATTTCATTCTGTGCTAAACCACAACTTCTGATCTTCAGAAAGGTTCCAAATCCCACAACTTAGTAATTAAATTCTGCCTCAATCCAAAATTGTTACCTTCAAAACCCACTGCTCAACTGCTGCCAACCCTGGGGGCATATGCTCAGATGGAATGATTACATCCCAAGACCTAAGTTATAACCATGGAATTGGGCTCTGTACAAAATATAATAGAAGATTGTGACTGTTTTTTAACTGATCCAAAGAATAAGCTTTACTTTATTCAGTGGCTCAGTGATTAGAGTACTCATCCTAGAAAAAAGTACCTCATTCGCTTAAAAAGTCCAAGTACAAGTTTCCTACAAAAATGGTGGGCAGCTGGTCCATTACCCTATCAAAGAACCTGAGAAAGTCCTCTGAACCTTAGGGAGGAACATCCTTATTTCTCATTAATTATGCACCTAGCATATTCTCTCTTCCACCCACAGAATTTGCCTTTATAAAGAGACCGTATCCTGCTGACAGGATACACACAATACTTTTTTTCCCATTTTGGGTGTCACACATGTAATATTGCCTTTAAGTTTGTTTCTGATTTATAATTTACAGGTAAACAGTTTAAGACACTTAATATTTATCACCTATGAAACCACAAATGGCCCTATTGGCAGACACAGCAGAGATGACAGATTTCTTCCAAAGAAAGATGCACATGGTTACCATGTGCAGGTCAGGACCACCATCAACAGAATGAACTAGGATGTAAATAAAAGTCCACTAGGAAAAATAAAAGGACGGAATTAGGCTAAGACTTTACTATTTCCAGAAGTGTTTCCTGTAGTACAAAAAAAAATACATATTCCCTAATCTCAAAACCAAAGATGTTTTGCAAAGACTTGGGATACGTATAGAAACTAGTTGTTTATTGAAGTTAAACTTCACTATTTTAAGAAATTTACTTTGCACAAATTTAATAGTGGATAATGATACATGAATGTGGATCTATTTATATGGTAAACTACCAGGAATATTTTGCCTTCTGACTATAAAAGGTTAAAAATGGGAACAAAAATATTTTCAACTGTAGACAAAAAAGTGAAATATATCTCCTTAAATCATAGAACTGTTATGCAAATAGAGACCTAATGTTATAAGGTTAATACAGAAGCAGCTTTCATTTCCAGAGTCAAAATGGGGGGGGGGGGGGGGGGGGGAAGAACTAAAAATCCCTTTGCAGTGTGGTGCAACATAGCAGAGCACTAAGGAGAAAGAAAAAACTATGTCTTGGAGTTTTAGGTCATTTTAATTGTGTAATGTATTTTGAAACAAAGTAGCAGGTTTCAAAGGAGGCATTAGTTACAGAAAGCATTTTGAAGGATTCAAGTACAGAGGTAGCATCTTTCAAGTTTTTTTCTCTGGAAATTTTCACTGTTCATTCTGAGCAGAAGTATTTCTCCCGAGAATTCTGATCTTATTTTTCCTCCCCCTTCGCTCCCCCACATTCTCATTTTTTCTCAGACCAGACCAAGGAAAATGTTATCCATTTTCCTTCCCAGATGCTCACCCATCTCTCTCCCATCCTTTGCTTTGATCTATTACTAACCTCTTCAATCATTGCTTAACCACAGAGCTGCTATTTCTTTTGAACTCTTAAGTTGAAAATAAACCGATGTACAGATTGGACTTCGGTGAACTACTTGCTTTGTTAGAGATTAATTTTGGATCTTCTGGTAGTCTAACTGGGCTTTTTCTTTCCCTTCTTAGATTTCAATCAGGATGTGATCTCTTATGAGAGAGCCCCTTAAAAATGCAAGCTTGTAACTGATCTAAACCTAAGTAAATAATGAAAAGATATTTTTACTTTATTATTGTATTTCACAATGCTTCTAAGTTTCATTTCTATGTGAAGAAAACATTTTAACTTCTGTAATACAATTCCACAAGTTAGCATCCACTGCATGAGGTAAAAGATACCTATTAACATCTCTTAAATATCCTCATAGCCCTTAAGTCTTCAGCACCCTTCCCAAAACTTTCCTCATCCTGCCTGTTCATAATCCCTTGAGAGGCTGAGACAAGAGTATAAGTTTTAGAAGTGAGGTATTTGAGTCTTTTCACCCACAGCATGAGACAAATTAGAATTACATCTGTCGTTGGCTTTGAATTGTCATCAGAATATGTGGGAGAAAAAAACTGCCACAAAAAGATAATTTATTTTCCATCTTGCTTTATTCTTCTTCCTCACTGACTAATGCAGTATTTTGGCAGTTTATTTCTGTCATAGGCATATAACAGTTTGTTTCTTAATAGCTATTTATTTGTTTCCTGTCTCATTCAGTTGTCCCTTTGTTCCCAATTCAGAAAGTATCTCTTTCAAGAAAGTTATGTAAGCACATAAATTACACATGAACTAATTAAAGCACATTAGAACTATGTGCTAAATAATGCCCCAGCCACCCTGTTATTCAAACACGCGGTGCAATGCTAAACCTCAACATTTCTTCCTACATCACAGAGGTATACCATTTTCAATTTTTTATTTGATGTCCTTATTTAAATATGTCATCCAGATAGAGACCATGAGATTTCCAGAAAACAGAAAATTAAACTGAATGAAAGCTTAATTAAACAAGTATTAGAAGTTTGCTTAAGCAAACATGTATAAAACATAAGGTGAATAAAAAATAAGTAAAACTAAAAAGGAAGTTTAAAAATATCAAACTTAGCACAGCTGTTTGTGATATCAGTGTTAAAACATAAGTAGAAAATAATTGTTTCATCTAGACATGCAAAACAACTCCAACCTTACCTTGTAGTCTTCTGAGATATTTTCTATTACAATTGAAATTTTGTAAAAATGTTGTGCAAATAGCTAACGTTTCATCACTTCTTAACCTTGGAAAATGATGGTCTCATTAAACTTGATAAGGATATCTTCCCTAGTGTCAGTTGAAGATTATATTGCCAAAATATCTTTACAGTGATGCTCATATTGACAGCTTCTCAAGAAGAAGGGATTAGGAAGCTTAAAGGATCATTCTTTAGGAGTTCCTACCATTGACCTAACCTTGTTCACACTATCGATCATAATTTATTTTTTATTTTTTTCACCCAGTTAACCAAATATATTTCACTTAAAGGTGCTATTCATATAGAAGTGATTATTGGGAGGGAGCCTCTTGACACAAGCTCTTTAAAGCCATCCTTTTTAGTTCTACTAGAAGCCAAAGAAAAGCTCTTTGATGCATCTAGTTAATTTGGTTTATCTCTTTCTTTGCTTACCAAAGGTTAGGGGAGCATTTTTAATAAAGTTTTTTCCACACTCCAGCAACATGTAGAATGGTTCTTTCATCTATTAACATTTACAGGCCCCTCCTCACATAAATGTAAGGTCCATTACTCAAGGCACTGCTTTTGCAAATTTAGAATAAACTTGCACACAGCCCTCTCTAACTGGGACATTTGACAAAATGTTGGTCAATGGTTTATCTGCTTATGAGCATACTTGGTATGTGGTTTTGTCCTCATTGCTCTTTCATACATGAATTATTGTGATCTAAGTCTAGTAGAATACCTAAGGGGACGACATCATATGCTAATTAGATGGAGTTCTCCTTTCTAGTCTTTACATTTCAGTTAGAATATTTTAATGTAATTTTCTTATATTTGCATGCTTGGGTTATTGAAGGGTTGCAGGGGAGGAGGCTTGGACTCCTCTCCCCTGTGTTGGTAAGTCTTGTATCAAACAGCTATGGTTCATCTAGCACCTCAGGGCTTTCCACTCCAATGTTACTATGGGGCCTTCTCAAGCAAAATACAAGGTTCTCCTTCGGAACATGTTTCTCCCAATAATTTCCTGCAGTGTCAGAGTAACTTTTTGGTTCTACGCACTGAAATGTTTGTGCTGAATGTCAGTCAATGGGTTAGTCTCACAGGATGAACACATGTTATGCCAGACATTTAGTTAATCCTACTCTTAATAAATAAATAAATAAATAAATAAATACCCCTGAATTCACATGAACTCTTAACCATGACTAGGTGTCTACATTTCTAAGCAATGACACTACTTTTTCCAGCTAAAAAATCCTCACCAGCAGCAGTTTTCCTCTCCAAAGGGTCCCTCAGGGTCTGTATATAGAAATCATTAATAAATAAGGCCTATGATTATTTAGTTTTCTTTGCTGTATATGTGCCTTTGATACCACACCAGAATTAGACTGTCTTTTCATAGTCTGTGTACATATTAGCCTTCAGTATTCTGCGGGGGAAAAAAAAAAGTACAAATTAATTGTTATGTTTGTCTAAGTCTGAAAATTACTAGATCCTTCTGAGGAAAGTGGATTGGTTCCTACACAGTTATAAGTCACCATAATTTTGGTAGACTTTTAGGTGAGAAAAGAAAAGAGGATTCCTCTGCTGACAGGTATTAGCCATTAAATCTCTAAGCAAGGAAACTTAGGTGCTAAACTGCCTTATGAACAGGCAATCAAGCATCTCAGCTCAGAAGATGAATCAAACTCAAGTCCAGCTAGTTTAGAAATTGCCTCTATCACCTCATGTCCATTCTCTACAGCCCATTTGGCAGTTTCCTCTCACAAAGTTTTCAAACAGAATAAAAGTATAGAGGGAGTTTACATCCAACCATTCAGGCCCAAAATTTCCTTTGCTCCTAAGCCAGAGACCCTGAATTAGGCCGCTACAGAAATCCTACCTGCATCTTTGGGCTGCTCTCTACTCAGAACCCCTTTGCCAGCTATAAATGTTTCATCTTGCTATGAAGCTTTTCCCACTCTACTCTTAAGTCTACTTTTCCAGAATTGTCTTGGCTTCAGTCTTTTACACTGGTATTCAGTAACTGACTCCTTAATTACATCTGCTAGAGTAGCTGGTGCTTTTTTAAACCATTTCTGAGCTGCTATACTATTGGATCTCATAACTTCAAGTTTCAATGTCCTTGACTTGATATCAAGTAGGAATGAAGTACATAAATTTACAATAAAATACAACAAGCTTGTTATACATACACACACACAGATCTGTAATTCCAGTGTGTGAAACCTGTGCTGTTAAACCTTGCTAAAGGGGATGGGGACTGCTGGTACATGAGTTACTCTTCTCAGAGTCATCTCTGTAGAGTCAAGGCACCTCGTGTAAGATTAAGTTGTTATGATCCTGATTCAGGAATGACTCAAACACTGAAAAATGACTGATTCTTAGAATCTGTGTGCTTTGGGCCAGAATTTCCACTGCACTGGGCCAAAGTTATGCTGATATGAGGACAGAGTCTTTACCCACATGGTGCTAATATAAGTCAGTGAAAAAAATTAAAAGCATAAATGAAGGGGCTGTGCAAATCTTAACGCTGTCATAGACACAGCAGTGAGAGCATATTGTGAGCCAGATTCCCCATAGGCAGATGTAGGAAAACCCAAAACAAGTACCAAAACCAGCCAACCTGACTACTGAAATTGTATCTTTAATATTAGCGGAGAATATAGACAAGTCAGCTGTTCAAAATAAGTCATGCAGTAAGTCTGTCTAGACTGCATCACTATTTGGACCCCATGCTATTTTTCTTAGACAAGAAGAAAGGTACAGCACTACAGTGTGGTGTGACGTGATAACTGTCAGAAAGGGATCAGAAATACACTCAGACAGTCAATAGATAGAAGATGACAAACCGCTCTCCCTAATTTTGCTGCAGTCCACAGGGTTGCAGGTAGACTACCTCCCCTTCATCAATTCAGAGGGGATCACAGTGTGCTGGCATAATCCCAAAGGAATATAATTCAAAAGCAGTTCTGCTAAACTTCCTGTCCATATTTTGCTAGGTCAGCTAATCAGAAAATACGTTATAACTTGTGGCTATTTATAACTAACAAAGCGCCAAATTAAAACAAAGAAATACAGAGAAGAATGGAAATGTTTTCAAACATCTCAGCAGTGAAAACAACCATTAGTGAAAGTTTTATCAAAATGTTTTTAATATTTCAGAGGTTTCACAGAAAAGGAGCAATAATTTTACCAAAAAAATAGATGTACGTTCAGCCAAAGAAAATAGAAAATCAGGACTTAGATTGCATATTTAAGTGCCAAATGTAAATCTGAGAAATGAAATAGCCACTTCTGAACATCCTGATCCAACTCTTGATGGACAGGCTTCAGTCGGCTTAAGTAGCTTAAATATTTAATAAGATTCAGTGGCAAACCCAGGATGCCATGGTTAATGTGACAGATTTTCACATGAACTACCACACTGGTGAGTTCCATCCTGTAAAATTATTATTACCTCCTACTATACCAAATGCTTTAAATTGCCATTGAAGTAGTGAACTAAAGGCCATCAGTATATCATGAGGTGCCCAGCATGTTAAGGATGTAAAAACTTGTAATATATATTTGTTATTTTCAGCCTTTCTGTTTGAAGCTCACATGGTTTCAGTGCAGTATCAGTTCTCTCCTGTCTCTTTTCCCATATTTGTTTTCAGAGGATAAAATTATATCTTTAATATAATTACAGTCCTCTCCTATTCACTAGTAAAGAAATAGCTTAGATGGGGCCACGTTTTATATTTGGCATTAGTTCTAGACCTGAGTCAGAGTTACTGCAAGAACCTTGCTTACAGGGATGACAGCAAATGATTCACTCAGTGCTGTTTTGTTGATCCAGCTGTAGGGCTGAATTAGACAACAGACTTCTAGAAAGACAGAAAAATATAATTTTACAGCAGACAGAGAGTGACATGCCTTGGATCCACCAATATGACTCACATTTTTGCAGTGAGAAGTAACCTGTGAAGTTAGCCAGTTCACAAATTAGCAATGATTAATCAAGCATAAAAAAAGCTGGAATGACTATAGCAAAATACGTCCCAAAAGAAACCTAAATCCTTCCAAAAATACTTGTGAATTTTTTAATATATTCATATCTGTTATGGTACCTTCAACCTGCATGCTGCCACTGCTGTACTTGCTTGTCACAGAATGTTTCGACAATAAAGGATAGCAGAAATTTAATTTCAAAGTAATATTTGCAAGGTTTTGAACACATGTGACTTCAAATTTCCATATCAGCTTGGGGTCCAGAAATGACTCAGAAAACTGCTTATTCTATTAACGACCCTTTTTCAGTTTTATTTTATGCTGCACCTGTTTTTGTATCTTCCCCCAGCTCTTATTGTATTGAATAGATTAGGAACGTGTAAACTTGCTCATCATAAATCCTGAGAGCATCCATCAAAAAAAAAAAAAAAGGTTAAACAATGGCAAATAAAAACACATGTGAGCACTCTGTACCTGTGGCTGAAATATACCACCCTGGTGATTGCCGTGACCAGAAAACACAGTTCACAGATCAGGTCATGATCAATCCATAGAGATAATAAGATTGGGGGCAGGGGGGTGGGGAGAAAACATAATTGCATTTTTGCAGACAGATAAACATGAGGAAACTGCAATCTATTCATAGCTACAGGCAGATGGATTCATAGATCCCTGTCCAAGAGCAGAAAAAGCAGCTCTGTCAGGGAAGATGTATACTGTGAATTATTCACTCAGCTCAAGTAATAAGTGGGGTCAGGGTAGAACAAAATAATACATTGATTTTTCCTTACAAAAAAAGCAAGAATGTGAACAGTTAGTGCAGGTATTCATTTGAACTGTTACACCAAGCCCAGGGACCGGATACCTGCCCCTTGGATTAGGTTTCATTCTCACTCCCCAGGTCGCTGATACCAGGTCCACAGTTCTCAGACTGCTGACACTCCAGTCCCATCTAAGCCTTGGAGGTGCTTAAAATCAATTTGTTCCTCTGTTTCAGTGCACAGAGTTCCTCAGGACTGGCATATCACTTACTCAGAGATGCGTTGGCTGAGGGGATAAAGTGTCTACACTCCAGTGCAAGCCGATAAAAGGCACGCGGCAGCTAAATCCACCCTAACTCCTCAGAGAAGCCTGATCCATTAGACACGCTCAGGTCATGCACTGACTTCCACACAATAGCCTAACAGAATAGACTAACATTTACAATAAAAGAAACCTACACTTTTGGCTCTTTCTGGCCCTTGGTAGTTTTGAATCTGCAGATCTCATTTTTAAGAAGGTGTTCTTACTGCAAAGCCGTGGAACAGCCTAAGATGAAGGCTAGCCCTCCTCCTGAAGCTACTGAGGGAGTGAGGCTGAGCAGAAAGGAAGGCGAGTCTTACAGCACTGGAGCTAGACTGAGTCTGATGGGGATATAATCCAGGATAGTTAAAATGTCTTCATTTTCAGTAGTGTATGTTTGGGTTCACAGTGTGGGTTGTGTAAAAGGACCCTAGGTTCCTCAAGATGGAGATTCAGCACTTTCTGAAAAACTTACACATTCAAGTTGCTTGCAAACTTATAAATATCCTGGCCTCTGTTGCTGTTACTGTTCCAAGCCTTTGTTTTCACTCTGTGAAGCCTTACATGATTTTGACACTTTGTTTACTGACTGAATATGCTGTTATCTCTTGTAACCAGGTGCTATTATAATAATTTTAGATTCATAATTTAATTCCTTGTTAAACTATTTACTCCTCACAAGCACAGACTAGAAGGCAGCTTTGCCCCACAGAAACTCAGAAAAAAACAAAAGGCATGAAGAGAGAGGGGAGAGCCTGGCTCAGTGATTCGCTGTGGGCTCAGCAGGAACAACACGAGAACCCCAAGACTGTGCCTTGTAATTGGATATTTTGGTGTCTAACATTCATTTCTTCCTTTCTTTGTTTCTTTTGTTATGAAGGTTGTACAAAGATGTGCATTTGAAAACTTAAAAAATCAGAAGTTCTGAGTTTATCTTCATCTGTCGTCATGGCAGACCTGTTTAAATTTTCAAAAATGGGGAATTGTGAACTGTTTTGGTTTGGGGTTTTCTTTTTTTTTTTTTTTGCATTAGCTTTGCTAAAGAGAGTTGCATGGTGTATTATCTATTGTGTCACAAGCTGGACAAAGTACTTGCAACACTGAATGACTGAGAAGGGGGGCTATATAAAGATTTTATGCTACTTTGCATTATATTCCCACACAGACTTAAATTCTGGACTTCAAAGTATCTTTTCTGAGATGGTGATTAGAGTTAGTGCAGTGGCAGCTGCCAGGATTTAAACTACATAAATTGAGTTTTGGACATTGAAATTGCATTTCTGACCACATCCCAAAGGCCTGAAGAGTGAAATGCTGGGCTTGGGACATAATTAATTTCCAGCATATTTTAGGAGAAAAATCTGTTCACGGCTAATATACGTCTATCCTTTCTGCTCTGTAAGGTACATCAAAATACCATCTATTGTCATTTAGGATATACCAAACTCTAGTGAACCAGACATTTGGAGCTTATACAAGCAGGCTACTGTTTGACCTAGTTTCATTACAAGCCTGAAACTGCCCATTACCCACTTAATGATGAGTAAGATGAAAAATTGAATCCAATCTACCTTGCAGGACTTGAAAAACCATCCAGACAACTCTCAGCCAAGGAAAGCAGCTCTAATATTCCAGACTGTGAACTGCTGTGGCTAAGGGAGAAGCTGGCACACTCATTTCTTCTGCCCCTTCCACAGGTGCCAGGTATCACTAAGTCCCAGCTGTGGGGCAGGTATCTGGGTGAGGTTGCACCTAAGCTCACCACAGCTTAATTCACCAAAGCCTTCCTGCCACAGCTTTTCAGTCACCTTTCAAAAGCAAAACCGCATCAGGAGCAGTGGGGCTGTCATGCCCAGGTTAACAAGCTCTGCTTTCTCAGCAATGCCTATTGACTTGGGCTTAATATTTCACTCACCATGATTGCTGGTTTCCAGCATGGGTCAGTCTCTCTTATACAGCCTGTGCTATACATAGCTATACACTTAGCTATGAAATGGTAGAACTAACTATACAAGCTCAAACTCTATTCCTTTCACCAACATAAGGAAGAAAAAAGCTGAACACTTCAGAGTCTCCTATCAGAGTGTGTTGGAAATGTGCTTAAGGTTAAAGGCTTGTTTAAATCACTGGACAAATCACAGTCTAACACTGATGACAACAGATGGCTTATACTAGATTTACACTAGTATAATTGAGAGCAGAATTTGTTCTGGGGTGTCAAATAAGTATAACAATGAATTAAACAGTGCAACCAATTTAAAAGAAAAATGCTCATTAGTGAGAATAGAAAACCATCACAGCAGAAAAATGCCAGCACTTGCTGCAATACATCAGCTATTCCCATTAACATAGTAACTAACCATTTCTGGACAGTATGATGCATGGCTAAACAGAATACTGCAAAATGATAGCTCCCATCCACATGACTGAATTACAGTTCTTCCCTGTCTTTATCACACTATATCTGCTGATGTTTTATTGAGTAATGGTCACACAGACAGCAAAAATATTGAGGAAGAAAGGTAAAGTTGTTTTGAACATAATAATGCATGAATACATGAGTTGTACTGAACCTATATAAAAATAAATGAAATAAAAATGAACCAAACCAAACCTTTGGTTTAAGAGATATTCTCCAAAAGAAGTAATGTCTAACACTGCCCATTTGTGAGTGGAGCGATTCCAGACCGACTTTGAAAATCCTAGTCAAAGCACATAGTTTTGCAGTAGACTCATCTGGATAGTTTCTTAGCCAAAACAATTTCAACAAAAAGGCTGGTTCCAGACATACCGTCTTAAATAACCTCTGAATTGGCAAAGAGTGATGCATACATTCCATCTGAGAGTCTGCTACGGGTCCGGTCAGTTGAGGTAATGTAGGTTCAGTTTCACAGCTAGAAACTATAAGAGTTTTCAGCAAATAAATGTCAAAACAGCCCTTTTTGTGCATTCAGTGTTGAAGTATATATGAAAATCTGGCTAGATAAGGAAAAAAGAGAGTAATATACTATTTCAGATTCTTTAAGCTTTTAGAAACAAAACACCAGAAACATGGGATGAATGGTTACCGTGAAAACAGAAATAAATGTGACTGATTAATTTTATTGGCAGACAGGACTATATGGTGGTCATCATCATACAAGGTCCTGTTTTTTTCTTCAATTATGTCATAGTTCACTGTAATTTCACTTGCTCTGTGAGAGTTACTCACAGTCCAGATTTAACTCAGTCTGCAAACTATAAAGATGTGATAAGCCTTCATCTTCTCAGCTCAAAATATTTTTTACCTTCTCCTGGCCTTTCCTTTCACAACTGTGGCACATTTCTCCTTATCTCTAGTTTGAGAGCCATTTGTGCAGCCGGGGAGGAAGTGGGTGCAGCAATGGAAAGAGGGCTTCTTCCCCACAGTGGGGTGCAGAGGAGCAGCCATGGCTCCCCACAGACCCCTATGCAGGCAGCAGGAGTGAGGGCAGGGGCTGAGTGAGGTAGGGATCTGGCCAAGTGCCCTCTTTGTCTCCTATCAGGATCCTTTTCTTCATATTACTATTTGCGAAACCTCTAAAATGCTGTCTTTCTCACCTTCACATTTTTATTTTTTTTAATTTTAACCTATCTTCTGCTCTGCTACATTCAGTTTAACCTCAAAACTGGACTTAATGGTAGTGATATACAAAACTTCTGAAAAAAACCAGGAAACTTCCAATGCTTACAATGACTTCTGGTCAGTATCTGTGAAAGATTATGTTAAAATCACCTACCACACATTCCTCTTCCCAACACAATTCAGGGCCAATCTAGTTTTTACTCAACAGTCTTCTATATAGCAGGTTTCTTGGATATTTGAAGAACTAGAAGGCTTGAGTACAAATACGATGCAATGTTCAATATACAAATATGCAATATTTGCCCTGGCAGCCAAGAGGACAACCCACTTCCTGGGGTGCATCAAAAACAGTATAACCAGCCAGTCAAAAGAGGTGATTATCCCACTGTATTCAGCATTTGTGGCCTCACCTTGAGTACTGCGTGCAGTTCTGGGCCCCACAATTTAAGAAGGATGTGAAGGTCCTTGAATGCATCCAAAGGAGGGCAACAAAGCTGGTGAAAGGGCTGCAATCTCACACAAGTGAAGTAGTGCTGTATGTCTCTATATAGGTGTGTGTATAGATGTGTATATCTAGTGTAATTTTTGAGGATTAATTGTATAGGCTGCCACTTATTTGCATCCATCACAGAGGAGACATGACACCCTTCCTCCAGCTCACCCAGAAAGAACTTTAGTTGAACTAGTGAGTTTCTTTATGCTTTTCTTTTAAGAGAGAGGGGAAGAGAGAGAGAGAGAATTTCAGACAACCTAATAGTACAAAGAATCTTTGCATCACTGATAGCAAAATTTAACTTGGTTCTACTGATGCCCATAAGTGGGTCCAGAGAGGGACAACCAAAGAGACATACTGCTTACTTGTCATAAGATTTTTCCATAGGGTTTGAAGTGTGCACAAAGAATGAAGGAAGAGAAAGGGGAAGAGCTCTTGTACATAGATTGACACAGATTTTTTATTCCAAGTGTATCTCAAGGGCAGTGAATGCAGCACACCAATTTAGGTTCATGCGGTTTGAGTGAATTCAAACTAGCATATCTTGCATGGCATAGCTACCATATCTACTCATGTGAAAATATGTCCCTGTCCCTCTAGAAAAAGAAGAGAGGTGGCTTCAGTTCAATTCTTTCCTACTGTGACCCCACTTCTGAGGTCAGTAGGTCATTGCTTCAGCACGGATTTCATTTTGACAAACTATCAAAATCAACTCTTGTTACAAAGCCTCATATAAAAAGGTGACTGGGCCTAATCCTGACAAAGCCTGGAGTACTATTAAAAAGACAGAGCAGAAAAAGTCATAGCAGTAAATTACAACTGATGACTGCTGGTTCCTCAGAAGCTCATGCTTTGTTTAAGGTCAAAATCTGAGTATCAAATGTCTACAGTGACTGATACCATTAATCAAATTTAAGCTCCCACAAGTGTTAGTGCTTTCAGTTTGCAGGCAGATATTTTACTGCTTTTTGCAGATTTAGGATAGTTTGGGTGCTTAGTAGCATGTAAATCTTTCAAATGCAAAATGTAATATGGCTTGGTTTATGCACCTCATTTTGAGTCTGTTTTTACTGACATAAAGAATAGTTTCATTATGTCATAAGTGTCATTCTAATGCCTTTCTAAAATAACACTTCCATGATGGTAGATATTAGAAACCTGTTGGATGATTTGGTGTGTACAGATGATTTGGTGTGGGACAGACAAAACAGTAGAAATTTAAGTGAAGTTCACATGAGGGGGAGAGGACCCATAATGGCCTAAACTCATATAAATCATAAAAACTCCATCCTTTCCTGACTCTGCTGTGTTTCCATTGTTGGATTGTAAACTCTTAGGGACTGTCCCTCAACAAATTAGTGTCCTGACTAAAATGTTAGAGATCAGCCTTGCCAGGGACTGTACATGCTAATGTAATACAAACTATGTAAATAAGTATTATTTTCTTTTCAGCCCTTAATCTCGGAATTTTGCATTAGAAAGTTAATCACTGAATACATCTACAAGCAACTGTGGAAGCAAAGCAGTGTCTAACACTTCTTTTGTGGGTAGTCACCCTTTCTGCCGGCAGACAGAGATGCACCTGTCTCATTTGTTCATCCTGTGGCAATATGAATCCTTCACTCTTCTCTGTGAAGCACCCCAGCCACTGCGGAAACCAGCCCCATGGCTGGTGTCCATCGTAGTGATTGCACCAGTTTCCTTGGCAGTGGGAGCTATAGACTTACACCCCTCATAGCAGAGAGTTTCTAGGATGGTGATCAAACTGCTTGGCTCCCACAAGGATGGTAAATGATTTTTCTTGAATGAAAATAATAGGTTTTGCTAGTCCAGTGTGTCAGACATGCTCTGAACATGCCTGATGGATCTAGGGAAGTTAGGAGACATTTAGGTACTTCCCTAGCCAGCTCTGAACTGCTTAGCCAGAAGGTAGGTGCCCAAATGTACAAACTGGGATGTGCCGGGGCAGGCAGAGGCAGGACTTGGAGCTCCACTGTGGATTGATTTCAGGTACTTCTGGAGAAGCAACACAGGCTGCTGTCCAAGACTTCAGCTCCAGAATGGCGTCCCATTTCCAGCCTGGACACAAAGTCGGTAACCTGAACCTCAATTTCAACCCCCAGTTTCTTTGCTTTTCTTGCTGTGAATATATTGTAGTACAACTACATCTCAGAATAAGTTGAGTTGGAATAACTTAAAAGATCCACATGCTAGGGCAAGTTAATGCTCAGAGGTGTCTGAGTAATGGAGACATTGGATAAATGCTTGCAGAGTGCTTCACCGCTTCTCAGTCCATATAAGCCATAAGCTGCATGTGTCTAGCATATAGTTTTCTGAATAGACCTATATATTCCCATTGTCCTTGAAAACTGTTGCATTTAAGATGGCTTTCTTCAACTATCCTTGTGCTGAGCTAGATGTCAAACCTTCTGCCACTCCATCAAACCAGATAATCTATTTCCAAAGTAACAGCTCATTTAGCATTAAAATTGGCACTTAAGGGTTGATATAAAATGTAAATTAAATGTAGGTTATGAGTAAATGAGGTTACTTTTATAATTCAATTTTTTCTATTGGTCCCAAGGTTGATATTTTTATCCAAATCATAAATACTCTTTCTCCTTTTAAAAGTATCGTTTTCAATTTCATTTGTGATATTGCTTTCAAAGCAGAGAAACATCACCTTCACTACAAATTCACATGAGAGTAATATGACTATCAATCACAGTGGCTTGGAAAGAGCTAGTAAGATTTCAAAGCTAGGGATAAAGATAAAAGAAATTAAATTAAGTAATGCTAGAATGAAGCAATCAAGATTAAATGTGTTCTCAGCTGCTGAGTTAACCAGTTCTGAGTTTTTATCGAACAAAAGGTTAAGGAAATGAACCCTTAAGAGCAATTTATTTCAGTTTAATGTTTTTTTAAGCTCAAGCTCAAAGCAGCTGAATTTCTTCTGTCACTTAAAAAAAAAAGTAAAAAACCTGACATTATAATTTCTAGTTAATGGCTCTCAAGAAGTTAATTTAACAGTCATGATGATCATGTCCAAACAGGCTGTGTGATTTAATTAGATCCCTGAGAGTTTTGAAAATCCCATATAGTAAGCAAATTCATGGGCTGATCATTTAAATGTGCTCAAAATTCTTGAGCCTGAATTGAATTCATTGTTTCATTGAATCAAAATAGTCTTAACTGAATTAAACTGAAAAGAATGAAAATAATTCTTAAAATGTGAAGAAAGCCCAAGAAATCTTAGCTGCTAAATTCTGTCCTGGGAGAAAAAAAACTTCAGTGGATGTTGAGCAAATATCCTCAGTGAAACTAGTGTAAATTCAAACCATGGTTGTCATATCTAATAAGAATTTCCAATAGAAATTCAAGAGCTCATGGTTCAGTTCTCTTCAAATGTGAGCAACTTACCTAGCAATTTCTGGGTAATTGTTAATTGTTTGGATTCCTTCAACCACCAGCACCCCGCACAGCACTGCAGTTCTTGCCAGTGTGTTCTTGCCCTGCACTGTGAAACCTGAGATGGAGGGTCAGAGAGGGGTACACTTGAGTGATGGGGCTCATGATGAATGTACCTTGGTCACATCCTGTAGAACACAAATGTCACCTCCCTATCTTAGGGCTGCAGCAGGGCATCATGCCTTCTAGAGGCTTCGCTCTGGGTAACCTCCCCCAGCAGGCAACATACAGCCAAGGACTGCCTGCCCACCATAGTGTCTCTCCTGCTCCTCAACCCATTCGAGTGGGCAGCTAGGTCACAGACCACAGAGCAGGGCTGCCAGTGGCCTGGCAAAAGGTAGAACAGTAATGCATAAGTTAAGGCTGCTAGCATGAGACTGGTACTGAAGTCACAAGGGGTGCACAAGACACAAGCACACAGTTTCTCCTGGGGTTTGCTTTAATGGTCTCTCTCAAGAAAAGTAGACTAAATTAACTAAAACCCAGGAAATTCGAGTAGGGGAGCTAAACTGCAGTAAGCTGCAGTGTGGACATTCCACCCAGAATTATGTGCCTTAACCTGATTTCAGGCTTTTGTGTAAAGAGCTCAAAAATTGAGAGGGGTTAGAAAGAATGGGTTGATGTGTATCTTTGCCAGCTGTGCCAGGCTGGTCTATCCCCATCCATCACTCCTCCTTTCTATCACCACCAGTCCCCACATTCTCCCAGAGGTGGAAGATCTCCAGGTGTTTCTTCACCTGCTCGTGCAGTGCTGCTCTTCCAGGTGTTTCCTTACCCTGCTCATGCACTGGGCCCCATCATATGCGATAGTGCCTGGCCACTCATCCCCCAACACAAGTCCACATGCTGTCCCACCTCAGCCTCTCCAGTGGCAACATGATGAGACACTCTGAAAAATTGACCATATTAAGGAAATAACCCCTTTGGAGGGTAGAAAGAAAATGGTCCATATCTGACAACCATAGGGAGAGGGGAGGGAGAGCAGATGGGTTGGTGGAATTTCACAGTTTGTTCAAACCAGTCACAGTGTCAACTGCACTGACAGGCACCTGAAGTGTTTCCCCCACCACCTCCCATCCACTCATGTGGTTATCTGGATCAGGAGTTGATCTGGCTAAAAACTAACTCTGCAGATGAATAAATGAGAAAGATTTATGTTTAACCCAGGTCACTTATCTAATCAAGTTCTTTGCAAGGCCCTGCAAAAGCTTGTACTGAGAAAATGAGGGAGTGATGGAAGAGTGGGAATGAGTAACCTGAGGTGTGACGTAGTAGGGGCTGCTTGTGCTGTATTAAAGCTGAAATAAATACGGGTCAAATGACAGACTTAGTAGCTTTTCCTTTTATGCTTTCACAAAGGACCATCTCACACTGTGGAAAAATATTAGAGAATTCAAAGATATTGGAAGGTTTGTCTTGTTCACAAGAATTCACAGATAGATTTCAAAGAGAATCAAGGATTTATCTTCAGCTTTCCTGGTTTACTTTCAGACTTGTCAGCACCACATTCTTAAATGCCTAAATCACAGACTTTTCCTCTGAGCACCAGAAAAAGTCTTCTCCATTTGGTGCCTGTGTACTAAGTATGCATGAGGAATGAGACTCCTGAGGATAATGAGTGCCTCGCTGTTAATGTGCTTCTTCAGTTTTCAGCATATGCCAAGTCAAGATGGGAAGGAACGAGCCAAGAATCCCAAACACTATATCCCCATGCAACACATTCTGCTGTAAGGATGATGCTGAGCTTGCCCTCAGATTTCAAACATCTTGCAATTTTCTTTTTACAACTGATGTTATTGCTTTCTGGGCTTATTTTCAATACAAATCAGTGACAGAGCCAATTTGCTTAGTAGCTGCAAAAATGGTCTTCAGAGTCAACCATTGTAACAAGTAGCTCTCACAGAAAAATCTTTGGTGACAAGGAAAAGGGGGAGGAAAGGTGAATCCACATAAATGTTATTGCATTAGAGGAGTTAATTTCAAGCAAACATTTTTTATGATTGATCAGCCAAAAGTTTAATTTAAAGCAATCAAATATTTGTCTAATAAAGACAAGTTTTGGTGCTTCTGAATGTAAGAGTAACATGAGTGTGTAAAATTCCTTAAATCATCAGAAATTGAAATTTTTAAGAGTGGGAATGAAAGTCACCCCTCACAACCCAAAACTACATCTGAATAAACTGAAGAATGATAGTGGATATGGAAAATGTTACCTAACAAGTCAAGGCAAACAATGCCTGGACCTGGGGCTTCTGGAGGGCAGTCCACCACATCCCACAATCTTGGAGGCATTGTGTAAGGCTCCAACCAAGTGGTGAAAGTGGTGGTGGTGGCTCCCTCTACGTCCCTCAGCCCCAGCCTCAAGCTCTCTGTCTTCCCTCCACACTCACCCTATTCCCACAGCATATCACCAGCTTGGTCGTGCCACCATGTCTCCTTGCGGCCTGTGCTGTAAATGAGATTGTTGAAATGTTCCCTTTAAAAAACAGCATCTTTTCGGGTTACCTCAGTACATTTACTGGTCAGCTAAACTGTGCAGGATAAGTTAGTTCAGATGACTTCTTGTGCTAATATTCTCCTCCAATACCTAAGCTATCTCCCTCACTGCCTGAGGCCCAAATTTTGGAAAGGATCCCATTCAATATGCTTAAGTCCTACTGAAGCTGGGCATATGGTTAAGTACTTTCCTGATCAGGCATGTGCATATGTGCTTTCTCAGACTGATGTCTTAGATCATAACTTATTTGCAAAATATATTATTAATTCTTTGGCACATTTTACACATGAGAACATGAATAAATAGATAAATAAATAAAGCCAAATATTTTTCTGTTGCTGGGTAAAGAGGATTATTTTTGGTTAATTTTCCTTTGCTATGTTCTGATTACAGTTTAAGTGTATCTTTTTATCTCTATTTTGGAGTTTAAAAAAGCAAACAGAAAGGAAGAAAGTTAAAATTATCTTAGAGATTTTAAATTTTTTTTTTTGACTGTTGTTTGCTAACTAATGGTAAAATATTGTCTCTGGCAAAATGTTTGTAGGAAGCACTTGGCTGTTTTACTATAACTGAAGGCATTAGAGTGATAAAGTCTGAATAAATTCAACAGACTTGACATATTCTTCTTTCTTACATTATTCAAATAATACAGACCCTGTTTCCATTCTGTCAGAGGCCTTAGCAGAGGCTGTCAGTTGTGACAAATTTCACAAAGCAATTCATGATGTATGTTTATGTCTTTTGGTGCTTGTAGCTGTCATAGAGTGACTAATTCACAACAAAAGCTTTATTTGACAAATTTAGCATCTTTATTGTTTGTAGAATATCTCTGTAGAGAATCCAGTTTCAAAAAAAAAAAAAATCAATTATCCAACCTTTTCAGTAATTGTTTTTTTGAATCATTTAACTCCATAATAATTCATGGACACTTGAAAATCAAGTTGCTTTCCGTAGTTATGGTTACTCAGATAGCTCAAGGGGGATCAATTCTCTCTGGTGTTTGGCTGGGCACGGGAACGTGTCTGGCAAGGACTCTTCCATGTGCACATGTAAAATATGTTCCAGTCATCCGTGGGCATGAATTTCTGAAATTTGCTCTTCATAAACACCTGTTTCAACAACTAAAGTCTATTGAAACCTCTGTAGGAAATTAATTTGAAAAAAAGTAAGTATCACCCGCCAAAAAGGTTTGATAAAATTCATTATCAAGTATTTGTTAAAAATGTTTAACATTACTTGTCTTTTCACTATACAGCCTGGATTTACACCATCCAACTTCAGACACCTGAACAAGATATGTCAGCAATTGGAACAGCTGATCTGACCAGTTGACACAGAGAGCTTTGCCCCTTGGAAGTGATTTGGGTCACCTAAGGTCTGAGCTGCAGTCATGGGCTGCCTCTCCCCACAAACTGAGCATAATGAGAGCCTAGGGCAATTAGGCAGCAAGATGAGATGGTTCAGACAGATGCATAAAGTGTAGTGTCCTGGCTTTAAAGCAGTGTCTGAACAGCTGAGAAGACTTAATTTTCTTCCACTTTGTTCCTTGGCTAACTAGTGCAGATTTTTTATACCTACCAAAAATGAAGCAACACAAAATGTTAGCGTTTGGAGACTCTCTTATAAGGATGAGCTAGCCTCTGAGCTGATCTGATACTCTGGAATAAATGTTCTTGGAGAGGAATCTAGACCAAAAAAAAAATCTTAGAAAGGTCAGGAAGCCAAAGGTGACTTTGGCTTATGCTTCTTTTTCATATGATTGGGTGATACTTCTATGTATTCATAATACAACAAAAATGTGTACAGTAGTTCTGAAATTCAGAAAGAGGGAAAAGGTAAAAATTATTGAAATTTTCTGAACAAAGAAATAAAAGAAGCTGGCAAAGCTATGTTCAAAATAAGAAATATAAAAGGAAGCAAATTTTTGAATGGCTAACAGAAGCACGGTATCTTAGGTGCTTCATGTGCCTTCAATACTGTCCAGGTCTCAGGCTGCAGGGTGTGCCAGAGCCTTTCACTGGTGATGGATGGCAGCTGTGAGCACAGCTGTGTGAGGTGTGACCAGCTGGACAATTTGCTCAGTTTGGAAGCAGAGCTACGAGAGGAATTAGAAAGGTTAAGGAGCATCAGGGAGTCTGAGACAGAGATAGACTGGTGATGCCATGCTCTGTCCTCCCAGAGACAGAAACAGAAGCAGCCACCAGAAAAAAACCAAGATCAAGGGGTTCCTGTATCCCTCCCCCCACCAGGCTTAAGGCAGTAGCTCAAAGGAAAAGAGTGAGTGGAGGCAAGTCCACACTTGGGGAGGCAGGTGAACCCCCTTCTTGCCCACCTCACCTTCCCAGGTGTCTCTGTATGACATGTATGAGGCTTTGCAGGTGGAAGACCATCAAAGGAAGATGTGGATAACAGTCCATCTATACTGGCGGTGCTGCCGGGCTCAGAAAGGCATACTCCCTCTATCACAACCACTTCCACAAAGAAGAGAAGATAGGTTATAGTTGTAGGTGACTCCCTTCTGAGAGGAATAGAAAGTCCAATATGCCAGACAGATGCTCCTCTTAGTCAAGTCTGCTGCCTCCTGGGGGCTCGGGTTAAGGACATTGCTAGGAAACTTCCTAGCCTGATATGGCCCTTAGACTGTTACCCATTACTGCTCTTCCATGTGGGAGGTGGTGAAGCTGCAGCACATAGTCCAAGGGCAATCAAAAGAGACTTCAGTGCCTTGGGACAGCTGGTAAGGGACTCTGGAACACAGGTTGTTTTCTCCTCTCTCCTTCCAGTTGCAGGCAACGACACCAGAAGGAACAGATGTGCCCAGTCTACTAATGCTTGGCCCTGTGGCTGGTGTCATCACCACAATTTTGGTTTTCCTGATAATGGGATGGCCTACACAGCACCAGGCTTGCTGGCGTCTGATGGGATTCACCTTTCTCAAAGGGGAAAGAGGGTCTTTGCTCATGAACTTGCAGGGCTCATTGATAGAGCTTTAAACTAGACTTGAACAGGGAGGGGGTTAATATCAGACTTGCCCAAGACAAGCTGAGGGACAACACACCAAGGTTAGAGGGATAGGGTGCTAGCGAGGGCATTCAGCCTATGCCTCTGAGGTGTGCTGGGTTCACTGGAGCATGGTTGAAGTTGTACAGAGATAAGCCAGGGGCTAAGGAGGTAAGAGGAGCCCAGAGGGGAAAACCAGTGAAACATGTCAAAGGAAGTAAGGAGTGTTCCTCTAAGAAGGTGACACAGATGGCAGCCCAGCTGAAGTGTCTCTACACAAATGCACACAGCATGGGGAATAAACAGGAGGAGCTGGAAGCCATTCTACAGCAGGAAAACTATGATATAGTTGCCATCACAGAAACATGGTGGGATGACTCGCACAACTGGAGTGCTGCAATGGATGGCTATAAACTCTTCAGAAGGGATAGGCAAGGCAGGAGAGGCGGTGGGGTAGCTCTGTATCTTAGGGAGAGTTTGGATTGTCTAGAGCTTAATGATGGTGACAATAGCATTGAGTGTTTATGGTTAAGAATCGGGGGGAAGGCCAACAAGACAGATATCATGATGGGAGTCTGTTGCAGAGCACCCAACCAGAATGAAGAGGCAGATGAATTATTCTACAAGGAGCTGGGAGAAGTCTTACGATCGTTAGCCCTTGTCCCTGTGTGGGACTTCATTCTACAGGATATCTGCTGGAAATACAATACAGGGGAGAGGAAATGGTCTAGGAGGTTTCCAGAGTGTGTGGAAGATAACTTCCTGACACAGATGGTGAGTGAGCCAACTAGGGAAGGTGCCTCGCTGGACCTATTGTTCACAGAGGAGGACTTGTGGGTGATGTGATCGTTGGAGGCCGTCTTGGGCATAGCGACCATGAAATGATAGAGTTTTCAATTCTTGAACAAGTAAGGAGGAAGGTCAGCAGAACAGCCACCTTGGACTTCCGGAGGGCAGACATTGGCTTGTTCAGGAGACTGACTGTCAGAGTGCCTTGGGAGGCAGCTCTAAAGGGCAAAGGAGTCCAGAGAGGGTGGACATTCTTCAAGGAGGAAGTCTTAAACATGCAGGAGCAGGCAGTCCCCATGTGCCGAAAGATGAGCTGGTGGGGAAGAACACCAGCCTGGCTGAACGGAGTGTTTTGGCTGGAACTCGGAAAAAAACAGGAGAGTTTATGAGCTTTGGAAGAAGGGACAGGCAACTCAGAAGGACTGCAAAGGTGTAGTGAGGTTATGCAGGGAGAAAATTAGAAGGGCCAAAGCCCAGCTAGAGATTAATCTGGCTACTGCTGTAAAAGACAATAAAAAGTACTTCTATAAACACATTAGCAGCAAAAGGAGGGCTAAGGAGAATCTCCAGCCTTTATTGTATGTGGGAGGAACCATAGTGACAAAGGATGTGGAAAAGGCTGAGGTACGTAATGCCTTTTTTGCTTCAGTCTTTAACAGTAAGACCAATTGTTCTCTGGATACCCAGCTTCCTGAGCTGGAAGACAGGAATGGGGAGTAGAATGGAGCCTACATAATCCAAGGGGAAACGGTTAGTGACCTGCTACACCACCTAGACACACACAAGTCTATGGGGCTGGATAGGATCCACCCGAGAGTGCTGAGGGAGCTGGAAGAAGTGCCCACCAAGCCACTTTCCATCATTTATCAGCAGTCCTGGCTAGCTGGGGAGGTCCCAGTTGACTGGAGGTTAGCAAATGTGACACGCAGCTACAAGAAGGGCCAGAAGGAGAACCTGGAGAACTACAGGCCTGTCAGCCTGACCTTGGTGCCAGGGAAGGTTTTGGAGCAGACCATCTTGAGTGCCATCACACAGCACGTACAGGATAACCAAGTGATCAGGCCCAGTCAGCACGGGTTTAGGAAAGGTGGGTCCTGCTTAAGTAACCTGATCTCCTTCTATGAAAATGTTCCCACTTAGTAGATGACGGAGAACCTCTGGATGTTGTCTACCTAGACTGTAGTAAAGCCTTTGACACTGTTTCCCACAGCATTCTGTTGGAGAAACTGGTTGCTCATGGCTTGGACAGGTGTACTCTTCACTGGATAAAAACTGGCTGGACGGCCGAGCCCAGAGAGTTGTGGTAAATGGAGTTAAATCTAGTTGGTGGCTGGTCACAAGTAGTGCTCCCCAGGGCTCAGTGTCGGGGCTGGTTCTGTTTAATATCTTTATCAATCGAGTGCACCCTCAGTAAGTTTGCAGAAGACACCAAGTTGGGTGGGACTGTTGATCTTCTGGAGGGTAGGAAGGTTCCACAGAGGGATCTGGACAGGCTGGATCGATGAGCCAAGGCCAATTGTATGAGGTTCAACAAGGCCCAGTGCCGGGTCCTGCCCTTGGGTCACAACAACCCCATGCAACGCTACAGGCTCGGGGAAGAGTGGCTAGAAAGCTACCCAGCAGAGAAGGACCTGGGGGTGTTGGTTGACAGCTGCCTGAACATAGGCTGGCAGTGTGCCCAGGTGGCCAAGAGGGCCAATGGCATCCTGGCTTATATCAGGAATAGTGTGGCCAGCAGGAGTAGGGCAGTGATGATGCCCCTGTACTCGGCACTGGTGAGGCTGTTACCTTGAATACTGTTTTCAGTTTTGGGCCCTTCACTATAAGAAAGACACTGAGATGCTGGAGCACGTCCAGAGAAGGGCAACGAAGCTGGTGAAGGGTCTAGAGCACAAGTCTTATGAGGAGCAGCTGAGGGAACTGTGATTGTTTAGCCTGGAGATGAGGAGGCTGAGGGGAGACCTTATCACTCTCTACAACTACCCGAAAGGAGGTTGTAACGCGGTCGGGATTGGTCTCTTCTCCCAGGTAATGAGATATAAGATGAGAGGAGAGCCTCAAGCTGTGCCAGGGGAGGTGTAGACTGGATATTAGGAAATATAACTTCACTGAAACTGTTGTCAGGGATTGGAACAGGCTGTCCAGGGAAGTGGTTGAGTCACCATCTCTGGAGGTCTTTAAAAGACATTTGGATGTGGTACTTAGGGACATGGTTTAGTGGTGAACTGGCAGTGCTAGGTTTATGGTTGGACTCGATCTTAAAGGTCTTTCCCTACCTATAAAATTCTGTGTATCTGTGTATCTCTATAATATCTATTGGAAAAACCAAATCACAGAACACAAGAAGTGTAAGAGCTTCTTAGAATAGGCAGGTTGAGAGAATATTATACATATCTAGCCTCTCTTATTCTTATCTAGGCATCCTCTTTCACCCACAGTCAGAGCCAGGACATTGGGTTACACTGCCCTTTCATCTAACCTGATATTTTTTCTTTAAAAAATTACTTTAAAAACCATCTGATTGAGTTTAAGTTGAAAAAAATATTACAAGATTGCACCAAGGCCAAATCCCTTCTCACTAAAAGGATCTTCTTCATTTAATACAACTTTAGATGTATCATGCTGACTAATGTAGTTGTTCTACATTGGTTAAATGATCTGCTTCATTGAACTGTAAATTTCATAAAGGAAGATTGTTAATTCATATCTGTATTGTTTATCCTGCCTTTTCTAAAGAAAGGATTCCAATTATCATTTAAATAATGGTATATGATTCTAAAATGGACCAAATATGCAAATATTATTCCACTGCTGTTCTGAGCTGAGCCATTATATTCGAAAGCTCAAAAAAAGGTGGGCCAATTTTGTTCCAATTTACAGCTGTGTGATGACAGAGCAGACTTACTTGTGTAAGGAAAATGACTTTGTATTTACCCCAGTGCAACAGATAATCAGATGTGACCCACTGTAATGAATATCTCTGGGAAACTTTGACATCTTATCTTTGAAAATATGATATTCACTTACTGCTAGGAATTAATGATTTAAATCATAAACTTGCAGCATTAGTTTCCTTGGGCTGTCACATTTTCAGGACATATACCTAGCTTTGAAAGAACTGCCAGGTCTCTCAATTTCCATTAGTGACAGAAGAACTTCAATGTAGAAATCCATGCAAAATGCTGCAGGTAAGCCACTAAGTACAGAAAATGTGCATTCATGCAACCACCATAAAAAGAAAACCCTGGTCCTCATAAGAAAAAACAAAACACCCCAAATCAAAGCCACACCCACCCCACAGGAAAAGTTGTGGGGTGAACAATTCGATACTTTGTTTTATTTGAGCTGTATGGCCGCATATTAAAAATGGCTGGGGGTGGGGCATGTTAACTATGAAGGAATTTGGGATGTTTTCATTATCACTGGGCAAATAACTCTTGAAAAGTAAGCATCTCTTTTATGCATAGATCAAGTGAACTTGGCAGCAGCAATGTCATTGATGCTAACAGTGTGTGACAGGAAACAAACCCATGTGACTGCTGTGTTTTGTAAGTCGAGCTCTTGTGTAAGATTCCGGTACATTCTTTTCTAGCTATTCTTTCAGAAATTTGAACTTTTAATTAAAAGGCAACATTGAAGCATGTCCAGCACTGACAGTCTTAATGCTGTTTCTTCTCCACATTAACATGCAAACCAGCTTCAGTCAGCATGCAAGGAGATACTGTATAATTAGCCTCATTGTCCTTTATGAACAAATATGTGTTTTGGTGAGGGAGAGAATGTACTAGTGTTTTCTAATCAAACAATCAGGGGTTAGGATTTTCAGCTTTTAGTAGTCATGTCATTTTCTCATAGGCATCTTAATGACCATTTTATTTTATCAGTTGGAATTAAATAGACATATCAAATTCAGGTTGTTTGTAAGGATATATAAGCTATTAAAAATAAATTAAATTTAAAAAATTTGAAATGCAACATTAATTCAAGTAAATATTTACTAAAATTATAGAAAATATCAAAATGCAATCAAATAGTCAGATGCTGGTCTCTGGAAGGATGAGCTATAATATGTATCATATAAGATGCATCGTCATTTAACACCCTAGAATCCGTTTCAGTAATGAGCACAGAGCTTGGTAATGCATATGTATCAAAGATCTTCAATAATACATAATACTTACCTTTAGTAGGACAAACCTAGGGACTGATATGACGTGACATGATATGCTTAATACACCAGCTGGTGACTTCTGTGTTGGGTTTGAATTCTGAGACGAATTTTGGGTGATAAATTAAAAACACATTAGGTGTCATGAAGCAGTGAGTAGAAAACTGAAAGATATGGGTATTTAGGAAGCTTAACTTTTCCCTAAGTTTTGAATTTGTATTATATATGTTAAACAAATAGTGAAACTGTTACTTGACAAAAAACCCATGTGCTATCATTTTAATTTCTGAATTAAATACCCTGTCATGGCAAGATAAGACTATAGGATTAGACCTTGATTTCTAGGCTTACAGTACCCACATTCTTAATTTCCATAGAACTAGTAATGAAACCAGTACAGAAACAGAATCTGTTCCTTCTCATATTATTAAATAACCTTACAGAATCAAATTTTTATAGTACACTTTAAAAAAAGCAACATGTGAAAACATCCAATATTTGTAAATTTAAATCCTTAAGAAATAATGAATCATTTAAATATTATGTTTTCTCCTCCAACACTACTACCAGTTATGTGAAAATCAGTCTGGACATATACAAAGTTATGTATTAAGGAAGTAGTAACTCAAAGCTATACCATAACTGTTGGAGGCTTCTGGATTATCCACAGCTCCTTCAGGAGATAATCTTTCTTCTGACAGCTTTGCAGGAGGCTAAGCAAAAAGAAAGGAAACAGTCTAAGGGGGAATATTTGACAGGAAGACTGTGGGCAGATGCATAATGATTTAGCTGTTTTATATCTCTGCATCACTAAATCATCAACCAAACACTTTTTGTTAGATGTTTCTTCATGGACACAAAATTCATACTCATTAGATAATTCTCCACCATCCAAACTTGCCCAAATGGTGGTGCTTCCTCCAGAAAGGAAACCTGTTACCTGGTTTAGTTCAAACTCTTCTGGTGCAGGATGATGAATCCACCCCCTGTGTCTCTCTCTGGGTTTCATCATTTGACATTAGTCCTTCCTCCAGCTGTCTCAAGGCTTTATGAAAATTCAGCTTTAGGCACCGCAGATGAGGGCAGGGACTTCATCAGGAGTGAAATTCTGCTACACGCATGGCTTATCCAAAGGTTTTTCAGGTAAGTGGTAGTCTTTCCAATGATTTTGGCTGTCATGTAATCAAGCCTTACTGACTTAAAACATAAAATGGAAGATTACTTCAGATGTACCTATAGCTGCATTTCTTCATTATTTTAATGAAGATAGAGAGGGAAAGGGCATCTGTGAACATCCTTTCTGTTATCATGCCAGTGCTTTAGCAGATCCTGAGATTATTCATAAAATATGCAGTATGCATTTTAATGCCATTAATTAATCAGCATACAGATGTCTGACAAGAAGAATTTTTTATGATTTCTATTGGTATGGCTTCAGTTGGCTTAATTTTACAAAAAATGAGGGCCTGATACTTCTATGAATCTGACTCACCATAGACTAAAATCAGGGAGGAAACAATATCATCATAGACCATGAATTTAGACCGACATAAAAAGTAGTCCTGATTTCCATCATTTCATAGCATTTTTCAGTCTTTTTCTTAGTGCTGAGAAACATCATTCACTCAAAATACCAGTTTAGAAAAAACATGTCATTTTTCCCCAAAACAAGGGAGAAACCATTATAATGCAGTGCTGAACTTAAAGTTTTCAGCACATACTGAAATATTCAGAGTTCTTTATAATTTTCCCATCAGAACTGATATAATGGCTACTGCTTTCTCTAAAACCACAAATAACCTTCACTGCTATTAAAAACTAAGCCAGTCTTGCATACTTGATCTTCAGGTAAATTAAACCACTAAAATTGCATATGGGTATATGCATTTGAGAAAGGTTTGACTGTCTATTGACTGACTCTGGTTGTGAAAGACTGCCATGAAGCAGTTTTTAAGAATAATTCTGTTATCTCTGAAAAGCTGTGTGGCTTGGTAACTGTTGTTAAATGTTCTTTCAAATGCCTAATGCATGAAGCAAACTGCGCCTTACCCTCTGGGATCTTGACCAGCAGGGTGGAACAGCTGGTGTTCATTATTGACCAGATAGCCCCAGAGAATTTAGGGATCCACTGAGTCCTTTGGTTATAAGCCTGTGCTCTCTCTGCACCTAATAAAAATAGTATATTTTCTGATAATCACACATCTAAGTTACTAGTAACTCAATATTAGCCTGATCAATGTTTAACTAAAATGCATATTTATAGCATCTCCTGAGAACCATTCCAAAATCAATTAAAATTTTTAAAAGGCAGCATTTTTTACTGTATCAGTTTTAGAGGACTTACTTTACAGAAGCCTCTTATTGATATGTATAAGCAGTGACTGTCCAATTGCCCAAAGGATATTTTACAGTAGACTTCACAAAGATTCAGGAGCCTCCGAAAAGACAGTGTTCTAAAAGACACATTTTTCTTCTTATAAAATCAATATTAGAATGTTTAGGAATAATTGTGAATTATTCTCAGAAGTAACACCCACAATCCATATATTTGCCAGTGGAGTTATACAAACCAATCTGATAAATGCATAAAAACATGAGTTCTCTTATTTAGGTCCAAGGGCTTTGCACACACCACGGAACATGAGATGTTTATGTGCAGCGCAGAAACAGGTGTACTGTGCCAGAGTGACTCTCCAGTCCTGAAGTGAGTGAAAGGATGGAAATTTGATGGGTCTATTCCTGCTGTATTTCTGAGGATTTCTTTTTGTTTTACTGTTGGAGTTGCCACTGTCAAAAGAAGCGATCTCACACAGGCCTTGTTCCCCTCCTGTCATAGCCACACTTGTGCTGTGTGGCCACATGGTCAGCTCTGTCAAGGAGTTAATTCACGTTAAAATTAACCACTTCTCTGGCAAGTTAATTTTACCCTGGTGACTTTCCTGCTCCAGTTCACTATACAGTTGTACAAATTCTCACATAAGCAAAAGGGAAGAAAGGGCTTATGGGGAGGAGGGGGAAGGAGCAGATTGCTGAGCTGGGGGAGTACAGGATGCACCAGAGGAGCTTTATATCAGCTCATGTTGTTTGTGGAACTACAGCAAAGGCTTATCCTTAAAAGTAATTCTGCATCTGACTTCCCCTGAAATCAATGCTCTGAACCTATCTGACTTTTCAAAGGTCATGTAAAATGTTTCTAATACTGTACATAATGAACATAATTATGCTGTCTAGAACAGGTAAAAGAAGCCATTTCAATCCTGAGGGCCAAAGAAACCTTTCATACACCTTTGGTGATCCACATCATTATTCAATAATAACATGAAAAAAAGACAAATGTGGCTGCAGGCTGCATAAAATTAAGGAATAACCCATTTGGGAATTTTTCTGGGAGTTCTTGTTAATATAATATGGTATTTTCATTGAAAAATGTTCAGCGTTAAGCAAAAGAAAAAAGGCCCACAGAACTGTTTTTGCTATTGCTGAATTAGCCATTAAACTGCGCACCCAAGGCAGACCAACATTTTGAATCTTTGCAGGCATAACTAAGTATATTAGGAGTAGAGAAATCTCACAGCTTTAACCAACATAACTATGTTAAAAAAACCAACAACCCTAACAGATTCCATTAAACAAGTAAACAGTTCCTTTGTCTGTGCAGCTTATCCTGAGAATGGTACTGGCAAAGGAACTCCTGCTCTTGTATGAGCTGTTTCCACACCGGAGGGAGGAGGGATTGCATAGCTCTAGCAGTACAGCTATCCTTTTTAAGCACAGACAAGCCTTAAGGATACAAGATACTGGCAGGACGGCCAATGCAAAAGATACTGTTGGGCTGTAGTGTCTGAAAAGCAGACCCAGCTGCTCCCTGGCACACTTTGCAAACAGCAAAAGCTAAAACTGCCCCAAGCTGCCCGATGTTATACCTTCCTAATGCCTATTCACAGCATGATTCTGCTGAAGAAGAATGCAGAAGTCAGTTCAGCTTCTTCAGTTGAATCTTTTCTTCTCAGTAACTTCAGCTGTCCTGCTTTCTCTGTATTACAGCACACACTGCTGATGCTGAGGGTCCTACATGGCAGAAGCAGGATGGCAGAATATTTTACCAAGAAAGGCAGGACAGCTATCTTTAGAATGCTACACGTCAAGCCAGCAATGAGGCATGCACTTTAAATGCATTTATGCCGGATTCATTGCAATTAGGTCCTTCAGTTCACTAGCTTCGTGGTAACATTTTCCATTTTCCTAAGAACAGAAAGAGAAGGAAAATGAAGAACATCTTGAATTAAGGACTTATGTGTCACATGCAAATGTGATGCACTTAGAGACAATGTGTCTATCTTGTGCCTGAAGAAGTGAGTTTATTATGACTGAACAAGATCTGAGATATTTCTCAAAAAACTAATGGAAACTGCCCTGATCCTCACCAGTTTATCACATCAGGTCTAGTCAAGTTAATGAGCAACCAATGTTCTTGTTCTGTGATCATCTATATTTTGTATCATTCCTTATTTCCACTTGCTGTTAGGAAAATATTAGCAGCCTTAAAAATGAGGATGAATTGTATTTCTGAATAGAGGGGGTTTTTAAGCTTAAAATACAGTGTGACAAATCCTCTTTTTTAAGGACTTGTCAGACACACTCCTCACCCATCCAGCATCCCTAACATCAAATGCATCGCATGTGCTCAGCCAGGACTGTGTTTAGCTTGGTATGCAGACACAGATGAAGAGTAAGTAGGGCAAATTTTTTCCTATCATCTGTTACTCTACATGGAAAACACACATGACAGAAGGTCTGCTTTGAGTTTTAAAAAATATAGACCCACATCTTGCCTCCACTGAAGTCAACAGTAGTTTCAGGAGGGACAAAGCTGAGCTCAAAGACTGATAATAAGTGATGTCTCTATATGACGATAATGTTTGTATGAATGGAAGTATTGTCTGTAATGAAAGCTTCCCTCGGAGTATATGCCTACTTATATGGCCAAAATCCCTCATCTGTACTGATTTTGTACGACAAGATGTGAACACTCTTTTAATTACTACTGGTTCTGGACAAAAGTACTAGGTCATAAGGAATAAATTTGGGCTTGCTATTACTCAAAATGTTTCAAAGGCATTTTGTGTTGCTCTGTAGGGAATTATATCTGTCAGATCATTTATTTTATTGGTTAAACTTACATTTTTCTAGATTTCCCTTGTTCTATTATGTCTCATTTAAAGGAGCTGGGAATCAATTCTTTTTGTCTGCATGTGAAAAGTAAGTTCCAAACAGCTTAAATACTGTTGCTTTATTCATACCTCTGGCATGATTAAATGGGGCACAAACATCCAGAAGAGAAAAAATGCAAACGCAGAAGAACAGGCCTTTTCATTTACTTGTTTTTCTTCTACTTTCTAATTAGATATATATGCCACATTGTCAACTGTAGCCTTTCAAATAAAGAGTATATACTGAGGCCAGATATAGGGTTTGTTGAGTTTTTTCAGGTATAACTTCTAAAGAACTGTACAAGTTTACCTTGTATAATAATAATTCCACAGAAACATACTGTATTCTTCCTTATCAGCAAATGCCAGTTACTTCATTACGTATCCCCTGGCATCCTTGGCACTGTTGCCTGTACTTTGTCCAAGACAGTCTGCTGCTTCTGTCTTCATACAGGAGCAAAAAGGTATTTATGTAGAAGTGGGGTTTAGTGAGACTGTGCCCCTGGTATTGTGCGGCAGACCCTGAAATGAGGGCAGAAGTCAGAGGAGGCGTGCAGTGGCAAAGGCTGGCAGCAACGAGAGACTTGACAGCACCAGCCCCCTCATCCATACCGGGGTCAGAGGAGCAAAGATTAATGGGGTGGAGTTTTCAGGGTATTTTTATCTTGATTCCATGTTCATTTTGACATAAGACTCTGACTCCTTTGCATGAACACTATTTCAGCTGATGTTGGCCAGGGTTTGAAATACACACTGACCCTGTTGGTTTTGATGATCGAGTACAACTTCAGCATATATTTATAGAAAACCCTGTAGAGGGGGCCGAGGTAGGCCACATGGGCCAATCCTCAACCCAGGCAGGAGCAGCTGAACAATATAATTCATAAGAGAGATCTCTCAAACCTGTTTTAAAAGAATTTCAGTCCCAGAGTCTCCACGTTCTTGCCCAGCAACCTATTCATGTACCTCATGATCCTCTACATTAAAGCTCCTTCGCTGGGATTTCCATACTTCGAAATGAAAGCCACCATTTCTTGTCCTGTGATGGACACTACAGGGAGAACACAGGTCCCCTTTGCAGCAATTAACTGTAGAACTGTTTTTACACCCCACTTTCTCTGGGTGTTTAGTCTTCATTTTTATGCTTCAAAACACTTCCAATATTTTATTTGTCCATTAACTGAAACTGGAAGAAAAGAAATTACATGTAAGAGTTCAATAAGCACTGTGGAGTGTCTCTGTGCCAGACCAATCCATTCTGGTGGAATACCTGCCGACTGAGATTTTTTCCAGCAGCGGCAGATCTCACCTGGCTTAGCTGATGATACTGATCCCTCTGAAATGGAGTACCTGCTACCATAAACACCAATATTATATTTCCCCCCCTCCTCCTGCACTCCACAATGAGCCAGAAATGGGGTCCTAGAAACAAAGAGAGACCTTAGCATTTGGATTTGCGATTATCTTTCCTTCTGACAGAAATGTTTGATCTTATAGTAGCAAAGGCATCTTCAAACACAGGATAGGTTAAGGTGGGAGTGGTACCAAAACCAGAGAAGAATGAGTAAGAGGGTGTGGGCATATGTGCAGAGGAGAGATATTCAGAGTCACTTCTGAGGCATATATCATTTCATGCCTATTAACAAATTTATGCTCACAATACCCCCACAGATTAGGAAGTACTTATCTGTGTGTGTGTGGGAAACAAGGAGAAAAAAAATAAATGAAAGAAAGAGAGAATTCTCAGGGAACTCCCGCAGGACCTAATGTTTGTTGTTATTTAAGCTATGTCATTTCATATTCACCCATCTCATCAGAGACAGGCCTATCTTCCTTATGATGTAACAAAACTCTGTGTTCGCTGAGACCAATACTGACTCTGAACCCACAAAGCTATGCCTTCCTTATAAATAAATATAAATATATTTATAATATATAATAAATATAATAAAATTAATATATTTTTCAGTATTTATCTGCAAAGAAGTAATGGAACTTAATGGGGAAATAAATGTTATTTAAGCTTGGCATGAAAGGAATACACTTACTGAAACTGTGAGCTGGTCCAGTGCTTCATCCTGTAACTGAAGTAGCAAATCTTATCTCTATATGCATACCTGTTCATTATTGAATGGTTGTTGCTTCCAGGTCAGGCTTTATTAAGAAAGTAATATTCAATTAGATAGAGACCTGGAACTTTGAGAGGGAAACACCCCAGAACTATTCTGATCCTGTGCTTGGCATGAAACCCAAACCATTCTATGATTCTATAAATTCTTCTTCAGTGACTGAACCTAACTGTGAACTTATCCACATTGGAAAGTGGTGTGGAGACCTGGTTATCTGAGAGAACAGATATGTCAAAGAAACAGGATTTGATCAGAATATGCCAATTTTCCAAAATCCCATCACATCACAGGGGAATACAAGTTTGGATAAAAAAAGGAAGGGGCTAAGATGAGGGTAGAGTTTCTGGTCAGACTGGGAAGACCCACTTCAGAATTGTGTTTGTTGGTACCTCTCTGATCAGCAGGAAAGCAAGAAAATACAGCCTTGAATTTTTGTCTCTTGCATCCCAGATAATGCCCTTACCAAAGACATACTTCGCCCTTCCCACCCCCCCCAAAAACCAAAACAACGACAACCAACTTTAAAATGTTTTGGTTTCATAATGGCATGGAAATGGAACATGTAATCTCAAAATATTTCACAGGTCAGACAGTTAATTCCCTGCTTAGCCCTGTGGTACCTGTGTCTTAATCAAGCTCTGTACATTAATATAATTTATCCAGAAATAATGCATATATAAAAAAACAGCAAGCACAATCGCTAAAAGGGTAAACAAGCTAACTTCCCTGTCAAGCAATCAGTTTATTCTTGTACTGAAGGCACATAAATAAACCTTTACCTACCTATAACATGCTTATATTCCATATTTTGTCTTTGGATATGAAGCATTTTGTAAGCAGTTAGCTTTAATTCAGGATGCCACTCGAGTACATGGTTAAACTGTTCTGAAAATGGCTTAGCTGAAACATTTGTTTAAGAGTTTTCCTAATTAGGGGCTAATTCCTTCCTGTGAAGAAATAGTTTTCAGGTGGGAAAATGGAAGCCAGACAAGTTGTCTTGCCAAAGACTGCACAAAGAGTTACAGACAGAGCAAAGATTTGAGCATCTATCACCTCTCCCTAGACAGCACTGTTTTCCTAAGATCCATGCAGCCTTATTTCATGTATTTATACTCTGTTCACAGGCTAACTAGTAGAGCTGCGCCACAGACTTTGAGGTCAGGAAGTGTGGTAGACTACAAGGATACAACCTGACAACTTTTGAAACATTCTCTAATGTCTCTTCATGGGTCAGGACACAGCAGAATAAATGAGAACCTGGATACTGTTTTATTGACACCTTTTGTTTGCAATTCTCAGACCTTGTAAATCACTCAAAAGAATCCCCATTTCTGCACATCAGACAAAGAGAGAGGGAAAAGCATTTTCTTTGACAGAGAAGGTCAAGGATGTTTTCCACTTTCATCTACAATTCTGGCAGCCAAGGGGAATCCAGATTCATGAACAAGGAAAATTATTCTTACGGTCGATTAATCTATTGCTTTAATTCCCTTCAGAGTGATTGCTGTGATCCCCAGGTGTTCTTATCCTGAGCAGGGACTGCCTGTCTTGGTCTTTGATGACAGTCTGACAAATTCCTTATGGACAAGTGCTCACTAATACACATGTTAATGCATCAGCTGCACAGCAAAATATTTGTTAGGTTAAATAAAAGCCTACGTATTATTGGGTGTGTAAGGGCTAATGCCATAGTTCTGCAAATAGAGCTGGGTCATTGTTGTAGCTGTGTATGAAGAAAATTATACCTTAACAAAGTATTTTCTTCAAAATATTTAATTTCAAGCTATACTTTGGTCTTTGATAGCAGCAGCCTTTCTGAATAAAGCAGGGACTTCTGCAATGAATTTATAGGCACATTTATCAAAACCTAGCAACACCGCAGTACTAATTTGGGATTCAGCACTTTACCAAATGTTCTAGAAAGTAGCAGCAGGAGATGTTCCCAATTTGTGAATGAATTCAGTGCTCAGGGAAGTGAATGAGCCAAGAATAGCCTGGCCAGAGGGAGGCTTGTGGTTCCTCACCCAGCTTTCCCTCTTTCTCAAAGTTGGACACATGAATTTTGAGGGTTGTTTTCAGAAACAAGTTATTTTCTGAGCAAAAATATTTTATGTGGGAAGTAGGATCTGAAATGGTTAGCCTCAAAGGAATATTTGCTGAAATAAAACATATTTGATTAAAGAGTATTCAGCAGAATATCTATGGCATAAAAATTCCTAAATCTGCCTTCTTATACAGTTGAGACATCTTCCTTTTGATTTTGTCCTTTTCTCAGCATCAGACACAGTAAACTAATCTTTCCCACTCACTGGCACAGATTCTGGCTCTGTTCTCTCCCAGCTGCTCACCAAGCTTCCTACTTCACCTTTTTACCACTGTAGCATTTGTGTTCAGCTTTTTCTTACATTCTTGCACGTCTACTCCCAAGTCCCCTTCTTTCAAAGGACATCTCTCTCACTTCCACTGGTTTTATATTTTATCTTAAATCCTCTTTTTAATCTTTCTCTGACTTTTTTTTTAATATAGATACACTGAATGGTTACAAATAATAAAAACATAAAAAAAGATCAGCTTTTTAAAATGGTATCTCTCATTTGAGATTGACATGATAGTCATTTGAACACATTCGTCAGCAGGGCCAACTAAGGTTTTCTGCTTTTTATTTTTATCTTGTTCTCTTTGACCTGTTTCTTTCTTTCTACTCATTATCACATCAGCTCCAAAACAGATGAAAACACACAGATTTAATCCACACACATAAATATATATATAAAAAAGGAGTGTTTTTCCTTGAAAATGTCCCTACTTATGCAGATATTCATCTGATATTGAACCACAGATAGTAACCACAGAGTGACCACGTGTTTTCCTTCCTTCCCAGGAGCACTGTTAATCAGACCCTCAGATTGCATTAACTGATATGCTCTTGTTGACTCAAAGGCAATACGCCCATTTACCACACCTGAAATATTGCCAGCTGATGTTACTTTTTTGGTTGTGTTCCTTGCATTCTCTAGTAGTCATATCACATCAACAAATTCACAAAATGAATTGCCACGCAGTAAATCAGCATGGCAATAAATCTATTTCACACCGGTGAACTGAAGTGTGGTTCTTCTGCAGTGTAAATGGGGACAACATGTTTGTCAGTGACACATAGAGAAAAGCTCTTGTGCTGACAGAGTAGTTATACAAGAGTAATTCAGGGCTGAGGAATCTATCAAGAAGCACTGAGAAGTTCTGCTCAGCAGCAATAAATATAAATACACATGTATTTGTGCTGCTGAATTACCACCTCCTTTACTTTCTTGAATTTTTACATAGAATGTGTTTAAATCCTTATGCAGGAATCCAGATTTATACTTCTAATTTTCCCCACCTTCTTAGCTCTGCTTCCCTGCCTCTTAGAAGCAAATACATCAAGGGTTTTACCTCACTTAACTTTAGGCTTCTAAAAGCTAAGCATCTCTTTAAGCTAGCTGATCACATCCCCTCCAAGGCTGATGGGAAGAACCTCATTCCATCCAAAGGTACTTAGCTCTCCATATGCATTTCCATAGTTTACATACAGAACCTAGATAAGCTTACACACTGAAATTATAAATAGCTGAAACTGTGTAAGAACAATCTCATAATTTGTGACTGGATCTTATACAGCACAGCAAAGCTGCAGTTGTAGTACAGTCATATTTTTTAAGTGTAAAAAGGAAACATCACAACGCAGAGCTAGAATGTTTATGCACACAACAGATGTGTAATAACACACTTTTGTGGATACAGTCATGTTACTATATATGCACCTAAAAAATCACAGGACTTGTTATTACAATCCATCTATTAATGATTTCATTGAATTATTTTTTCATTTTTCTGAGATGACTTCAATTTAATGCTTCCACTTTCCCAGTGACAGCCTCATCCAAGGCACTTCATAACCCCACTCCCATCTAAAAATTGAATTTATTTGTAGATCCGTGGATAGTAAAAAACACAATCTGAGATCAGTGAGTTGAAACTGATTGACATTGGTTGATGTTTTTATTATTTTCCTGAATCCAAACTTCTGTATTTCTACTTTTTAATGTAATGAACTAGGTGGAATTTGTTCATTCGTTTTATTTCATACAGTATTTTCAGTACTTTATAAATATACCACAGTAATGGACATGCCTACTTGCAAAGAAAAAGTGTTAAGTCAGGTTTAAATACTCAGTGGTTTATATGTACATAGGATTCATTTCCATTATAGTCTGAAGCTGGTTTTCAATACTCAGCTATGAAAAGGCACGTAGTTCCTTATTCCTATAGAACTAGCCAGGTAGATGCAACACTGCCAGTACCAGCAGTGACAGATCTCATGTAACCCATGTGTTGGGAGTGCTAAACATGTTCAATGGAGCTGGCTAAGCACAGCAAAAATAACACAACATGGGAGCGCCAGACTCATGCACAAATCACCTCCACCTTGCAATACAAAGAACATTTTTCAATATTTTTGAATGCCTAGACAACTGAGCTGCTGGATATCCATAAATCTAGGGAGTCCCTAGCCAAAATTGTAAGATTACTTACTATGGAAAGAGCTAAAATGCCACACATAGGGATGAAAAAGGAATGCCTGAATGAATAAGGGAACCAGTATCAGTTCATAGAGAATGATTTTGGAAATACAGGTCACCAGATGTGATTTTAGGTCAATATTGCCCTACTTTTGCAAAAAGGTGAATCTTATTCTAGGTTAGGTAATCAGAAATTCATATAAAGTAACCCTTCTACTCCACTGAATGTTTGTGAGGTCTAAGCTGGATTATTGTACATGGGTTTGGGTGCAACAGCTCTGAAACAATGGAAACTAACTGAGGAAAAGTTACCAAAGTTCTGAAAGCCACAATAAATGATGGAAGAGTTAGCACAGAAGTCGTCCAGATGGCACGTATGGATGGAGGAAAGCAGCAGTGTTGTAGTACAGGCACAACCATGTCTGGGAATGTCAGCTTTGGCAGGCACTGGTAAACCATCTGAAGTCCTGATGGTTGCTCCCCCTGCCCTCCACAGTGGAGAAGTGGGCTAGTGGGTAATCACAGCCATCTTTTGCCTCAAAAGATGAGGTACAATCTCTGCTAGATGAAGACTTAAGTACATGGCTTGTCAGGTCAGGAAAGTTGGCTACATCTTCCCTGGGCAAGAGAGGAACAACCACAGCAAGAAGTAAAATCAGTTTCTACAGGCAAGTTTAACTTCCATGAGATCTTCATATACGGAAACGTAATGTTAAGTGACCTACATATATAAAACCATTTTTTGTAAAAAAACCTAAAAAATACATACATAAATACTTGTATATAAATGTGCGTGTGTGAGTTTGTGATTTTGAGAGAATAGACTAAGAGATCATTGTCATGATTTACTTTTTGGTTACCTAAACCCATTCATATATATACTGCACCACAAGCCACCTTAGTGAAGAGTTCTCTTTGATGCATTTTTCCTCTTTGAGTTATTAGTAAGTGCATGACACTTACACAGGAATTAAAATTATTCATTGCTGCCAGAGAGAGTGAAAACCCAGAGACTAGGGAAGGAAAATATTAAACAAACACCATATAATGCTTGGATCCTAGTACATCCTGATGCTAAAGAGTCTTTGTCTCTACTGAATTCCTTTTAGGAGCATAAAGAAAAAATATAACTCCACAATAGTTTTGAAAAGATCTTATGGTGAAGTGATCAAAATGCTTTTTGTTTACTATCTCACTGGTTGCTAGAAATACTCAAGAATGCATAAATTTAAATCCTAACACTATTGAAGTCAATTACAGTAATAATAAATATTCCTATTCAGTTCAATGTGAAATAGGACTTCATTTATAATTTTATAATCTTTTTCTTTAAGTATTTTAAGGGTTTGTTCTCTCTGATTTCCATAGGAGCTGTTCCCAAGCCTACTAAAATTAGTGCAACTCTCTTCCATGATTTCTTGTTGTCCCAGTGCTTCTGGGATCAGGTCCAGAAGGATTAAGGAATGGCTCTCTGGAGAAAAGATAAAGTGTATGGAATTGGGGCAGAGGAGAAGTCTCAGGACAAATGCAGGGAAAAGCCACTGCATAGCTCAGGCTCAACCTTCCCTGGAGCAGCTGGGTCAGCAGGGCCTGGGGAATCCGTCCACGACCTGACAGCTTACAGACCCACCTCTTCCCATCAGCAAGAGACAACATGAGAAACTGGAGAGCCTAAATCCCCAGGCTCCCTGACCCCTCCTTACAGAGCTTCCCAGGAAAAGACACGAGATGCCTGTAGGACTTCACATCACTGGCTGCTCACTTTCGTGCATCATCGAAGGGTACTTAATCATCTATGTCAGCAGAGGGAACACACAAAGTTTTCTAGAATATTTCAGTTCCCCAACCAGATATTTTAAGTAACAAGGGGAATTCCATTACCTTATCATCTGTATTTTCTTTAATTACTCTATTATTTGCTTTTAACACAGTCCAAGTAGTTTAGTGGAGGAAAGGTGATTGACACACATTTGTGTATTCAGAGATTTCTGGGAATCTCTGTAACACGTAAATGTTACATTTATTTTATTAATCTTAGTGAAAGTTTGTGAGAAAACAGTCCCCATATAAAAGAACACAATAGGATATAAAGGATGCTTCCTGTCAGAAATTCCAGAAACTATTTATTTTAGTGATGTCATTAATTGTTTCTCCTTTAGGGAAAATAACCTCATTATGCCTCAGCCGCCTGTATTACTGGAAAGGTTTTTTGTGCTTGTTCAGATGACACAGCTCAACACCCATTTAAACTAAATCAGTGTCCATGTAGATAAACTGTACAACTGCGTTTCATTTAAATCAGTACCTTTTTGGCTGAATGGATAGTTCACTAGTTGTTAGTTGATGGAAACATATCTCACCAATACTTAATTATAGCTCTGTAAAGGTTGTTTCTTTGCCAAATCATAAACGCTTTGGCAGAGTGTGTTCTCTCAGGTGCTGTTAGTTTGTCATGTAGCTAAGGGTTTCAGCTAACTGGTCAAACTAGATGACATGAGAGCACATGATTCACATGCTGTTAATTAAAGTTGCTAATAACACTCAAAGCTTTAATATATAACTGGCAGCTACCTAGATACTTGGTGCACATATAGCCTGCACCTGTAAATGTGATGCAGAAGACCATCTGGTGAGGGGAAAAACTGAGCTTCATAAACACAAACAGAATAGAGCACGGACAGAGAACTGAGGGGACAACAATGCCTAGGCCTGGAAAAGAGAATCTCCATCCTTCTTTCTTTTCCTTTTTATAAACACTAACACTTTCCCTGAAAGCAAGTACTAAGGAAGATTTATTAGCATACTAAACAACAAATAAAAACACAGGTGAACAAGAAATATAAGAATCATGAAATGATGCAGCATCATATGCCTATCTATAAGAGCACAAGTTAGAGAAATAGGCAAACTTGAGAAGACTGGAAAGTATTCTTGATCTGGTAAATTTTAATCATGAGTAGAGTTGTTAATTTCAATAATATTCAGTGGTTTATTGTAGAAAAGCCAATTTGAGATAATTAGTAAGGGCCAATCTTTCATTCATTATACCCCACGTTTGACTGCAGTGGGAATTAGGGTGTGCAAGAAAAAAATGAAGACATGAGATAATTAAAAATCAGGTGAAATCCTTCTTTTGTTTAAGGCAGACATCATAGTATACATTCACAAATAACAAAGCGGCTCACGGAGAATGTACGGGACCAGCTGAGTACTGAAAAAACAGCAAGTGGGAAAGCATTTTAAAAAATAATAAATCAATGCCAGTTCCTAAAAATTTTGTGAAGGTTGACTATATGTTCAAAACTAAGCAGTAAATAGCAATGAGCAGAAGACAGTCCAGCATCTAATCTAGCATGGTCAAGGCAGAACAAAAAATTCTGTCTACTAAATTTGGACAGTCCTACAATACCATCTCCTGTAAAGAAATAAAGTTGAGCTTTAGAATAGGTCAGTTGTGATTAGCTCAGGAATATTGAGAAAAAAAGGGCCAGAGTACAAATATGGGAAAAGATAAGGGCAAACTCAGTGTGTTACTAGGTGAAGGAACCCATTTCTTTCTTTGTCCTGCTTCTGATGTTTCTGATGCAGGAGAGGGAATATCTGACACTCACTGGTTTCTGATTGCAGGAGGATGTTTATTCAGAGAATCCAAAATCTCTGCCCCATGCCTGAATTTTCTGTTAATGCCTTTTGTGGACATTAATACGGTACTGCTTTCATCTAGATGCATGCTTTGACAATGGCTGAGCCAGAGAAATTCTTCTCTCTGTGAATGTATTAAAATCTAAGTCTGGGAAAGCAGACAGTTGTTAGCATGTTTAGCATCCATAAATGCAGAGCCTGACTTTTATTGCTTTCTGAGGAAGGCTACTCAAATTATATGTTATACCAACTCAGGAAACAATAAAAAGTTCATTTGCCCATTGAATTATCATTTAATTGAATGATTAAGTGATATATTTTTCTTATTGTCTGGATTTTAATTTACCTTCTTTTTCTCTGGATTTATGCATTGCTTATCCCTTTTATTGCTTCTCCTAATGGCTTATTTCCTTCTGGTAGCTATTTCATTACCCTTTCAGTAGAGCTGTGCTAGTAGGTGGAGAGCCGTATGGATCCCCATACATTCTCTTTGGGTTCTTTGGAGATAGTGTCCATTCCACAGTGAGGTATCTACTAACATGAATGGATGAGGTGTTATAAAAAACAGTAACATACAACATGATTTCAACAGAAATTAGGTGCCTGAAAATTTTAAAAATTAATCTCAGAAAGTATATATTAGATAGCTGGTGTTAATGTTCTTGAGTGGCTGAGTCAATGTCTTACTAGAAAAGCATTTAACTCGAGTGAGGGCGGAAGAGATTATTCACCATGGTTCCCCTTTGAGTCCATTGCCTTCCTCCATGAGCAGGCAACAACAGCCATGCTTCCTTCTGGTCAGCATTGCCATTTGGAGGACAGAGGACATCTCATGCTGTTGCACTGCTGCTGCCTTGCTCCCCTCTGCCACCTGCGGACCTCCTGGGCACCTCGTCCCTGTTGTTCCAACCACTGGCTGAACCTTATTTGGCAAATGAATAGCAATAAGCAAATAATGGTACAGTCTGGCAGTATAGATTTCAATGGAAATTGTAAATCCCTCATAAAATTTCAAAGATAATATGAAATGTTATGTTTTCCTACAACATGGTATCTGAAAAGTGAGAGCAAGGGGAAAGAACACCATCCACCTGTGTATACTCAGCTGAGATAAATCAACATTGCTTTCTTGAAGCAAACAGAGTTACAACAATTTATAACAGGAATTTGACCCCAACATTGAATAAGCTTACTGAGATATTTTGATTTCCTGTTCCTTTCTGGTTACAGAAAATTATGACCAAAGTAATTGTGCAAAAGACCTGAAAACTCCATCCACCTGTAAGTAATTGACCTTATGATAAAACCCTCCATGGCCCTTTACTGTAGAGTAGAGAGGTGTTCAGCATCTTCAGGCAGTTGCCTAGTTGTATATGCCTGAGGAAATCCTTTCTGACCAGCAAACTATTGATTCTGAAAAATGTTATATTTGATCATAAATCTTGAGCAAGCTCAACACAGGTCAGTGAAGACAAAATATTAACCACTCTGAAGTGCTTTTAAAGATTCTCAGACAGGAATAAAGAAAGATATGGCATGTATGCTTATCTGTAATATAGATTTTTTTTTTTTTTTACATTTGCATACTTCTTTCTTTCAGAGAATTACATCCTATGATAGCACACAAAAACCTTTTTTCTGAAACCATGTATAAGCTGTACATAAAATTGGCTTAAGGGTAAGACCTTATCTCCCAGAAAAGGTAGATTTATTATTTTTTTAAAATTACTTCTGTGTTGTCAATTGAATTAATCAATCCAGTTCAAACACTGTGCTCCTTTCCTGAATATTTCTTGAGTCATTACCTAGCAATACATCTTCTCTAATTAGAATATATTGAAAATTTACCAGAAAACAAAGTTTTGGGGATTTCTACTTTGTCAGGTCCGAAACATTTAAAATAACTTATATTTGAGACTTTGCAACAATTCTAAATTGACACTGTCTGGATTATTGATCGCCCTTTCTTGCCCTCACATACCATGGGTTTGAAGTGCCAGCAATCCCATGGCAGTCCAATGGCTGGTATGTTGTATATCTGGAAGATCCTGTCCCCTGGGATTTGCTTGCAAGGCCATACCTAAAGTGAATTTCAAGTATCTGTCAGCCATGCTTTCCTCATGGCCTGTGTTTCTCCTACAGAGTCTGTAACATATAAAACACCACTCTGGCCTGACTTTCACAGAGGGCTAAACAGATAATGTGCTGAAAACCAGACCTGTTTCCAGGTACCTCAGAACAAGAAGCCATTTAGCATAGAAAAGTCATCTGAATGATTTTTGTACTGTTAATACCTTTAAGGTCTGTTAATAGCATGGCAAAAAGTGTTTTAGGCTTCCTAAATTCAAACACACACTGGCTGAGAGGATAGTTTCCTTGACTCCTATTAGTCTGAATATGAAATTAGTTTCAGAAGTAGCTATTTAATCCACTAAAATATATTTCTTAAAATCAGCTTTTTTCACAATCTCTCACAAGTGCTTACTGTGCACTTTCTTACTTAAAGAAGTATGCAATCTTATTTAACTGTGGCTAAGAAACCTGGTTTCAAACCTTGATGGAAGGTTCACAGAGTGGACAATTTAGCTTCAGTCTTACATGATCTCCTCATTTTTGACCCAAAGACATTAGAGAGAATTCTTTAGTACTGTGGCTTCATATCCTGATTCCTCATATTTAGCAAAGCTACCTAGAGTTCTGTTGGTCTGAACTAGCACAAACTATGAAAGAATGGCTTAGTATGAAAAATTTACAATGCGAATAGAGGTTTTCATGGTCATGCCTTTTACAACTGACCTAATGAACACTGTGTTTAAACAAGAGCGGCCTGGTTAGTACTGACAGAGGCAGAAATATGTCTCTCTCTTCATTCACTCTGCAATCCATTTTCTGAGAACAGGGGTCTCACAAAAGAATCTAACTCAACTCAGAAATATTTACATTTTTTACTCCTTGTAAATTTGCCCTAGAGACAAGCCCCATTTATCTGCAAGGCCAGTTTGAAATCCTGGAGAGCATGTCAAGTCCTCTCTGTTATTATTAATGCTCTAACTGTGAGCAAGAGTGTCTTCAGATATGTAAAAATACAAGAATATTGTCCAGAGGAGCATTTTTCTGGAAACATAACACTACAAAGTAATTAACACAGATGATGGTAGACAGAGGTGAACAGGGAGACTACTAGTAAACAGCAGAGACACAAACTGATAGCAGAGAGGTGCTTTATGGGCAGATCTATAAGGTATTCTGTTTGTAGTACACTTGTTTGTTAGTATTATTATTTTTCTGCAAAAGGTCAGGTAGCTGAAAAAAACCAAAAGGCAGACAGCTCGGTAGCAGAGGCCAGTAACAGAAAGGTTGCTGAGTTCTGAGCAGGAATTGAAGGGTTTGTCCTGAAAAGTCACATGCAGCTTTTGTCCTTGAAAAGTAATTGCATCTTGTCAGGAATACCAGTTGTTGCTAGATGAAGATAGAAGTTCAGCCTTATTTATGGTTCTACACTTCTCAAGTAAATAGATTTCCCCTAATTTGCAATTCTAATAATGTCTTTAAACCTATTTTTAAATGGCCTCTCTAAACACAGGGCAGAGTTGGTCAGGCAGTTTTAGACAAAATGTATTTTTCTTGAAAAATGTTTTATTTAACCTGAAACATTAATGGAGTTGAACAGATTCTGAAGATGCTTTCAATGAGATTTCTGAACAGAAAGCCTTTGACCTATGTTTTGGTACAACTATATTTTGAGACTCCAAATATTTTGTTGCAACCCTGTAAATTCCAGACCTCCAAATTAACTGTGAACAAAACCATCATCTTTTGCCCAGCACAGAAGATGGTGGGAATATACCACAGAGCTCTGCAGTCCTAGTCAGATTCCTCAGCTACATGCAGTTTCCCAGAAGTTTTTCTATAGACTTCAAATGAGTCTGCATTTTATTTGCTTTTTAGGTCAATACATTCAAGAACAAACTTTGTGGGACCCTGTTTAAGGTTTGTAGTAGTTGGTTAAAACTGGGCTAAGCAGACTGGAAACAGAAGAAAAAATCCAGCCAAATTTCCCTGTAGATAATGCAATATTTTTACATGGATTTCTATTGTTTCTTACATTTTATAAGTAATTTTGGAATGACAGTCACAATTTTCTGTTGTTGCAGTTTGGTTTTCTTTTTTGTCTTCCTTTCTATTTGTTTTCCCAATGGAAACTTGTATTAGCCAGTCTTTCTGTAGAGCTCAGACAGGTTATGACAGCCCAACTCAGAAAAACACAGTAATTACTATGCCATTAACAAATCTTACAGTAACACATGCTGTACAGAAATGTGGCAAGTTACACAGTACATACATATAATAAATACAATATGCTTCACATATAATAAATCAATGTAATTGCCAAAAAGCAAATGCAGTAAAACTGAAAAATGCTATTTACATTTCCAACTATGTATTTTGAGCTTTTATGTTAGACGTAACAGTAACAACAGAGGGAAAAATAGGTTTGATGAAGTTCCTTGTTCTGTACTGTTTTGTGCTGCGTTGATTTGTAAAATAATGCCAGAAGTCAGGCAGTCCAGTAAGTGTTAGCAGGAATTTTTTTTAGCAAATGTCACTGGTAATGATTTTCTAGGTCATAGCTGATTGTGTGAAAATAAACCATTTTATTTGCTATTCATGCTCTCTTGCTCAGGTTTTGTGCTATTTTAATGCTTCCAAAGTAGCCACTGCCTTGGCTTCTTGTTCAAACAAAATATAAAACTAAAAGATTCAACAAGCAGGAAAACTGAACAACTCTTTCATCCCTAGAGCAAGCTTCCACATACTAAAACCAAGGTGCAAGGAGTGAAGTGAGAAAATTAACAAGTTATTTACTGCATTTATTGTACTATGAAATCTTTGTTACTATTATATATTTTTCCAATAATTACATGCATGGCTTGATAATTTAAACTTTTAAAGGTCCTAATACACAACAGTTACATATAAAAGGGGACTAACAAAGAAAGAAAAGAAAAGGAGAGAACCAGGGAAAGTCAGTGACAGCTGAATGTTTTAAGACATTTGTTTCTGAGATAATCTGTGGAAGAAATTTGATATTACTGGCTATCAAGGTAAGCTATGTGACTTCTCATCTGCTGTGCTGCAGAATCAATTCCCAAGATAGGCTGAGGAAATTTTACTGCTGAGACAGAGTGAATACAGTATAAAAATTAATGAAAGAAATAATATTGGCAGGAAGATAGAGGAAGGATAAGATTTAGTCTACCATAACTTAAACATCTAAGACTGAACTATTCACCCTAAACTCTCTTTATATTCAACAAGGAGAAACAGGCAAAGACAGATTTGTCTCATGTTCAGATAGCGACTGAAAAACAGGTTCCATGAATCACCTTATTGCTAGCTTCTGACTATAAGGAAAAGCTGAAATGACTAGCTCAGACTGAAATGTCCATCTTCTAGACATTTAAAGTTAAGTTAGATGACTCTTAGCCTAGCTGACAAACAGGTTTCTTTTAATGAAATAGACCTTATTTTAATGAAACATCTTGGAGTTTGTTGAAGCAATAAGGGTTTTTAAAGGAACATCACAGTCTTTTTTTGCTGAGCTTTTTTCTTCCTGTAATTCTTTTTTCTCTAGTTACTTTAATTTTAAAGTCAAGTTCGGCAGTGTTTTATGATGAATTAATATGCTTTTCACTATTAAATTGAAGTTGCTGAGTATCATGTATGATACCCACTCACAGAGCTGAAGATTTAACTGAGCACACTTGTATTACACCATTTGGGGCAAGTTAGTTTGTGTAAATGTAGCTGTACAGTGAAGCTTTCAAACTACCCGGAGTTGTTTGGTTACCAAAGAAAGAGGTCAGAGTAGCAGGGTGACTCCAGCTAGTTAATGAACTGTTATTGCTTAAGTTGCTGTGCCACCCTTGCATTACTCTTTGACTAAAGCCCTTCTGTAACCTCTCCTGAAGCCCTAAAGCTATAAACCATCACGCAAAAATACAAGTTACACTGGGGCAAAGCTAATGTTTAGAGTTCAAAAATGCTGTCACATGTGCATTTCCCTATCTCTGCCATAGTCAAAATCCCACTGGATAGTCCACTGAGACAATGGCGTCTCCTATGTAATTCTTGTCAGTCTGTAATAGTTTTCACAGAAATTTCTCTGTATGGTATCTCCTCTGTCAGAGTTCAGCAAACACATCTCAGTGTATAAAAAACTCCAGAAAGTTTGTCTGACTGAAGAGGGGCTTTAATGTCTAAAAGCTTGTCCATATTTTCTAAATACATCAGCTTTCTGTACACCTTACCCTTATGTCTCCACAGGTGCTACTTCACAAGTACTATTACAACTCTTACTGCAAATATCATCATTCATCTTTGTTCTTTTTAAGGCACAGGAAAATTAAGCCTTTCATTGGCTTTAAGAAGATTTTATAAGGTAAAATTCATCTCACCCTAGGAAACCTGAATTTGTTTCCTAACTGCAACTTTTGTTCTTGCTTACCGAAAACAAAATTGTTCTGTTAGCGCAATCCTGTCTGTGCCGATTTGAGTGAGAGAGAATAAATCCCCAACACTGCACAGCAAAACAGCTCACGGCACTAGGTTGTCATGTTATGTGTCTCTAGGCAAAGTAAGAAAAGTCTTATGACAGATCTAAAAGTTCATTACATAGTTCAAAACATTACTGTAAGTGTAGTAAATAAGCCATTAAAGGAAATTCCGAACTTACCGTTTACTTACTCTTAATACAGCTTAGCAATTAATACATTCATTCTTTGCTATTGCTCAGTGGCTAGAGCTACAGCACACTTCACTGAAACAGAATGAGCAGAGATATCAATCTTGTTGACCCAATGGGAGCGACTTGTTTTTTGTTGTTTATGGCTTTTTTTCACACAGCAGGTGATAAACTCTTAAGAGTGTCACGGTGTCTTTCAGGATGAATCCCAAAAGATCTGGTTTTCTTTCACTCACCCAATGGGTCCCAGATTAGTACATTAAGCATTTTCTTGGTTTTCTAAGATTTTCAGTTTTACTGATGGCCAAGGGCATTTTCTCAGGATTGTTTCACTTGCATGGATTCAGTCATTCTGAGAAGCCACGCTGGCTACTTTGCTTTTTCTAAGCTCAGTTGGTTGCTGCTGAGCTCCGGGTGAGGCTGGAGGGATTCCAGCGTGACCCGTTCTGTACACCCGCCACGTCAGTCAGTACTGCACAAGGTCCTGAATCACAATGCGAACGTGAACATGTACCCTTTAAAGCTTGAAAGGTCTAAATTTCCTAAGCCTGTGGCTATTTGTTTAATAATATATTTGTTTTATCTCTGTTTTCACACATCTCCTGATAGCTGCCTGCTGAGTTGCTTAGGGAAATGAAGGCTGGGCTGGTTACAAAGGTTGTGAGCTACAAGGAATTATTAACAACAGTCAAATGAGTCTGGAGCCTGTGATTACTTGACTTTCGGCCTGCAGCACGTTCTTGTGAGACAAATAGTGCTCCCCAGGAGCGCAGCAAGTGACCTTCTACCTGGGATGTGAGGAGGCATGACAGATGCTCAGGTGCCATGTGTTATTTGTGACTCGTGACAGCTCTGAGTGCTCTTCACTTGCCAGCAATATGATGAAACCTAGAAAAACAAGGACTTTCACAGGTTTTGGGCCTGATGCCAGCTGTAGAACTGAGTTTGAAGGAATAACTTTACCCCTTTCACCAGCTCATCTCCTGACACTACTTCTCTCTCACCATCTACTGCTGGAGAAAGTGAAAGGGCATTTCTCCCCTTTTCTCCACATTGCCAAAGCTTTCTAAGGTTCAGTTCTCTGGACAAGAATCATGTTTTTCCAACACTAGCCATAATACCTCACCCCGTGTCTGCTTTTCACTTCTTCAGTCTTGCAGCTCTGTTTAGGTGTGCAATGTTTCCCTGCATTAAGATGAATTTTACCCTATTCAGCATAACTCAGCTAGCACCCTGCAGCTGCAGGGACAGTCATCTGATGCCCCTGCTTTTCCTGGGGGATAAGGGGTGCCCAAGCACCTAACACAGCCCACGTAATGTGCACAGGCAGCTCAGAGCCTTGGACCAGTGTGAGAGGCGGGCATGTTTCTTTCTCATGCATGATCCTTAGAAGACAGTAATAAGTTTGCTTGCATGAGGGAGAGCAGAAAACAGAAGCAGCTTGGCAAAACTCTGTTTTGCTGCTGCTACTCTTGCAGTGGGAGGAGAGATGGAGAAAAAAGAAAGCCCCTTAACCTGGGCTCTGGCACTGCCAGTCAGACAGTGCTTGTCACACTCAACAGGACTCCTAAAAGTTGTAAAAAACGTTCTCTTTTTTCATACCTATTGATAAGAAAATTCAGCTGAGTGAAATTCATTCCATCTTGTTTATTATTGTTTGCTGTGTTAGCATTGTGTGTGTTCACATCCATCCACCCACCAGATTCCACTGTCCTTTTTCACCTTTCTAAGATAATTTTTTATAGCTGCCTTTGGACCTAAGCAAATGTTTCATTTATGCAAAAGCGCTCATGCAAAAGGCACATTGTGGAATGTCGCTAAAGCAGCCATCTGCGGTACTGGTGTTTACAGATGATGCCATGGTGGCCTAGAGTTCCCTGGTCATAAGAAGCCCTCTGAGAAACCTCTCACATGTTTTCATAGAAGAAATAAACTTTTTCTTGTATACATAAATCAAATTCAAACACAAACCACTGAGAGCTTTGTTGGCCTTGAACTATTACATTCAGGGTTCATACACTCCAGTACTATATAAATAAGAACAAGATTTGAATGTCCTATTTTGACTGTAATGGCCTTCAAACATGCAAGCAATACTTGTGAAGAATGTGCCTGACATTTAATTCTGCTGAGATTCCTGGATAAAGTTTCCTTTTATTTTCTTTTCCCAAATTCCACTCCTCATCAACTTTGAGACACAGTATTCTCTTTTTTTCCCCATTCTCTTCTGAAGTTGCAGAATAGTATTTGTGACATGCTTTGGAGATTTGAAGTGGAGCGTATCATTGTTCAAGCCTATAGAGAAGGAAGCAACACTAAACAAATGTTCATGTTGGAAGGTAGTGCACTTAAAAAGCAGGAAATTGTAAAAAATACATGTACCTGCACAAACATAATTTTGCTCCATATATGCAAGCATCAAAACAGTCTTTAATAACATGTTCACCCACACCCCCCCATCCCCTTCTGGATTCCTGCCTCCTTCTTCCAGTGTTAGTTCTGGCTGGTGCAAAATCAGCATGGAGGCAGATCAGGACCTGTTTTATCCTAAATATTCTTTACTTAGTGTGTCCAGTCCAGCCTCCAGATCTGCTTTATTCAAGAACCAGTAAGTGCCCTCTGTTTCATAAGAAATTCAGTTATACAGGAAGATTAGCCAGGAAAGAAATAACTAAGGAGAAGGTAAGGCAAAAAATGTATGCTACCCAAGAAAATACAGTAATATAATTTACTGTCCAGGGTTTTTTTCTAGGTAAAAAAAAAAGCAGGATAGCAGCTGCTGGTTGATGGGCGATATTTACTGAGAAAAGCCATACAGCTGTTTAATTGGAGGGAGGCAGCATAAAAAAGTAGTAAGTTAGTTCATAATTATGCATGCTTGATTTACTACAGGTCACAGATCATGCTGTGCGCAGGAACATGTCCTTGAAAGGGCAAATAAATTCAGTCAGTTTTCTGACTTCATTCTGGCATAACAAACTGTTAGCTGGAATTAGAGATTTTTGAATGCATCTGTACTTCCTTAGGGAGAAGTCTGAATTCCATTTCATCTGCTTTGGGTGATCAATACAGGAGTTAGAAAAGAAGGCTTTTAATATCTCTCTGGTTTTGTTCTATTGGCACACTTAAGAAAGAAAAAAATATAAAACGTAGTGCAATTTAATTTTTCTCACATAAAATATTAATAACATGAGGGTGATATTTAGAATTTAAGATTCTCAACAAGTCAAAGATATATGCTCACTTATAATATAGAAAATATCTTTTCCACTGATTTATTCAGAATTGTGAGCAAGTAAAAGTAGGTATTACAGTAGAACTTTAAACACACAATGTAACGTTTGTCACTGCTTATGTTTTTACATTTCTTGTTCATCTGTGTATGGAAGAGATAATGAGAAGTTGTGATTAACGGTTTTCCCCACTGTGAGAGTGAGACAAGAACAGTATTCAAATAGTGGTTGAAACCAAAACCTTTCAGACCACTAGCTTTTCAGGTGTTGAGTTTTCTTCACTCACCTAGGAACCTAAAACTAGGTTGGAAATTCCACCGGGTAGCAAGCACCGAAGAGTACTTGACGCTGAAACTTTGACTCTAAGTGACCTTTCAGCAAATACAGGCCATTCCTAGGACTCAGAAAATTACAGTGATGAAATCATTATGTTTATTGACTTTCATTTGAATTTTGTTCATCCTGGGCTTCCAGGGTAGTTTTGGGGGAATTCCGTATTTGGGCCCAGAAGAGGAAACACTTGTCTATATGGCACATTAAATAAAAGCAGTACAGAAAAACTATGTTAATCTGTTGCAAGTGTGGAATATTCTCTCTCTGAGAAAGATAAATTGGTATGCAAAAAGCAAATGAATGGGCAAAGGTGCAGTAGACTAAATTGTATATATCTCCTGCCTGACACATCCTTCAGTTCCTGCAGAGGAAATCCCTATTGCCATCACTAAAAAAGTAAGCAAAAATTTCACCTAGCTGTCTTGAAAGGAGATAACAGTTCATGCCCAATGTCCCTGTGCAGGAAGTGTTTTGTGGCAACACACTGATTTTTTTCTATTTGGAAGGTGACTGTTGTTGAGGTATTTTACCTCATATATGGACTGTGGTCTGGGCGTAATCTGGGCTTCAGTGAAGAGTTTCTGCACAAAATGTTTTGTTTCCTCTCTGTGAAATAGGGGTTTCTCACTTTGCTTAGCCTGAACTACTGAGAATGGAAAACAAGGCTTTTCCCCCAAGTGTATATAAAATCCATAGAACAGGACTGAACAGGACTCCGTGTCAGCAAGTAAATAACAATAATGTTTACTATTGGCTCATTCCTCTGAATAGATTTTCCTAAAGACACAGAGTAATACACCATAATATTTACTTAGAGTGCTTTAAATAATCCCAATATGGGGTGAAGTGGGATGAAAACTGAGTCATTAACTTCCTCTTAAAAATCACATTTAACTTTGACCCACATAAACTGTAAGGATAGATCCTGTGTTGTGTATAATGTGGTCGGACTCTCAGTACTCCACTGCAATGCCTCTTAGGCATGCTACGGATCTGAATCACCTTTTGCGTAAAAGGTTCCAACAGTAGCAAATATACAGCACAGATTTAGGCTATACTTCCTCCCTGTTCTTTTTTTGTCCCAGGAAAGCTGTTCTTTGCTGGCCAAACCACCACAGAGCTCAAGAAAAGAAGATATTATTTTTGAAGATTTTCTATAGGCTTTATTCCTGTTAGGGAGGTATGAGTACTTTTCATGGCTGAAACTTAGTTTATTATACCAGTAACAAATGGTGCATTTGAAATAGTTATTAAAAGAAAACATAAAGTAAATATTATATTTGTTAATATGCATAAGCACTCAAAATATGCTAAGAACATTTAATCTAGGATTTTAGTATTCTGTGGTGGAAATTCTCTCTCTGTTTACATCTGCCTGTACATCTACTGAATTCAATACAGATGTCCTGTATAACAGTATAACTGAGAGAAGAATCTGACCTGTTTTGTCCAATTTCTGGGACTGTGTCTGTAGTCTTGAAGTCCTCAAAACAATTTAGGTTAAAAATATAGCTTAATCCTTTCCTCAATCAAGAAAGTTTAACATATCCTTCTCACAATTTTTTCATTTATTATTTTTATTGGCATTATCAGATGTTTGCAAGATGTCTGTGAAGTTAGGAAAGTCTCTCTGTGTGGTGGCCATCCTTCCCTGAGCCGCTGCATCATCATATGTGGAAGAAAAAAAAATGAAATATAAAAGCTGTTTGAAGGGGTTGCAAAACAGAAAGATACATAATATACATTAATCACATATTTTGGATAGTTCGTGGGATTGGAGCCAGGCTGTGGTTGCGTATATTTAAATTTAAAGTCATAAAAGACAATGCATATCTCTTTTGATATCAGTTTCCTCATGACTGATAAATAAAGGACAGTTAACAAAAAGAGGAAGAAGCAAAACTAGGAGGAAACTACCTGGGATTTTCTATAAAAATCTTACCACTCTATAAAGAGTTTATAGCCTGAATCAAAAACACCATCTGGTTTAGAGTTCAATAGAAGAGAATAAAAGTATCATTTTAGTCTTGTGTTTTGTTTTCACCATCCAGGGTCATTCTATAGAAGAGAACATAGAACAATGAGAAGAAAGATGTTCTCTAAAAAACTAGCCCCACTTTTTGTTTTTCTTTTTTTTTTTTTTCTCCTGGGGGCAGGGGAAGGGGAAGTTGTTGTGCTCTCTCCTTTTCTGAGAAGAGAAAGTGACATTATGGAAAATAGGGAGACAAAACACTATAGTACCCATAGTAGATTGCTGATTCAGAAAAGCTCCTCCTCTGCCTGTCCCTTAGCAGTCTTTGTTTCTCTTGATCACCTGATTTATCCACAGGAATGAGTAAAGGCTTTTGCTAGATGCTAACAGCGATTCACATGGTTAGACAATTCTTTTCATTTCCGTACACAAAACAAAATCCTCCAAATTATTAATCTTGTTTACCTACTTGGCAAATGAATCTGAAATAAAGTGTGAATTTGTAATAGCTCTCTGAAAATATTTATTATTTATTTTGGAGCATCTATGTAGTTCCCAAAAGAGAAATAGACAAGAATAGGTTTGTTTCAAGTATTGTCCCAGTTTTCACTTGCTATAACTCAGGTTTCAACATGATAGTTAGCCACTTCTATAGGAATTTTATGTTTTAGCAGCAAAGCTATAATCCAACATGAGAAATACTAGCAGGACATGGACTTTGAGGTAGGATTTAGCTCTCAAATCAAGACACCAAAATTGAGTGGTGCAGGCACTAAATATGTGTCTAAAATCTCTTTGTAATAACTGAGATGTGGTCACCATTGTCAGTGGAAACTCAGGAGTAATTAACCAGACTTATGTGTCCAGGTGATATCTTGCATGTCTAGATACCTAAATATAGGTGTTTTCCTTTGTGATCTGAATTCTATCCTTAGGGTGTGATTCAGCTACCAGAGCACGAACATACAGTGTTGTTCCTCTTGCATCAGGCTATCCTTTTTGCAAGAAGATTGTCTGTCATAGGTCCTATGTCACATCCAGCTGTCACTGATTATCTACATGCTGAAGTCTCAAATGGCACATGACAATATTTTAGGGCAACTTAATTAAGCCTTTCACAGACTGAAGTTAGATACCTGTGCAAAATTTGGAAATTATCAAGATAAAAATTAGTAGATGCATCCTAGTGTAAAGAATCCTAGTTTTGAAAACAATTTTCATAGTTTTTGCTCCGTATTGCAGGAATGTCTTACATAGTTGAAGCTTGGGACTAGCTCCAGACTATGGAGTTAGACAGAATTGCCTAGTGTGATAGTTCTGCCAGCCCTGTGCAACCAACCCATCTGTGGACTGATTAAATTTTGCACTTTAAGTTTAGGATTTGTTCATCCCCTGCATTCCTCATGCAGACATGTTGTTGCCAGCTTGGGACAGCTGAAACTGGCACAACATTCACAGCAATCTGTTTTAAATTGTAGTTAAATTTTTCATAGCTCTAATTATCATTTTATCACTGCTTTTCAGACATATTATATGCTACTATGCAAAATCCCTTGTTTGTTTTGTTTTGCTTTGCTTTGTTTTGGTTCGGTTTTTCTCCCCCCAGACATTTATCTGCTGTTTTCTTAGGATACAGTGTTTTGTCTCCCACTGGCATTTAGGCTTTAATAGTACTGTGAGCAAAACATAACAGTATAGAATCCAGTATAGAATAAGTTATCTGAAAATAGATATCATACACTGCAGATACAGCTAGCTAGGGCAGTGTCCATCTACTGGCCCTCACTTGTTTCCAGATGATCACCAGAGGTCAGTTCAACAATGTCCCCATTGATCTCTTTCTATCCGTTTAACTTTCACTACTACAAGAACAAAACTCCAAACACAAACACAAAAGAGAGAAGAAATAATGTGCTTATTGTGGTTTAACCGGAATTCACAAACACAGCAAAGATCCTCTCTATTGGCTCTTTCCTCTGCAACTTGACTTCCGAAATAGGGCTACCCTTTTGTACAAGATACAAAAACAGAAATGCAAAAAAATCCCACCAGAAAGCATGTGACTTCCAGAATTGCCTGTAGCTTTCCTGGCACTGGATTGAGAAATATTTCTTCATCTCATGTTACATAATCATCTTTGACGTATCGTTTGTTCCAGCTCAGTGCTGTTTTCATCAGATAGGAACGACAAATCTAATGGAATACAAGGAGTGTCCCCCTGATGGTGTATGGGGGATTTTTTGTGGTTTTTTTTTTTTTTTTTCAAGTTTCATAATTATGAAAGCTATTTAAAAATATGTGCTGGAAGAAATACTTTTTGAAACCATATTTCTTGTTAACTAATGTTCTTCTTCACAGTGCACATTTCCTGTCTTTTTCCAGTAAGCACACAGTTTACAGCACACTGAGATCCCATCTGAATGAATGAAAGGAAGAACAAGTAAATGAATGAATGAATGTATATTTGACATAACAGACCCTTAGGATAAATTCAATTTACTTTAATAAAATTACACTAGGGATTAATTTATCCTGTAATGTTTCAATGGTACACTCTAAGGGATTTACTCCAAACCACATGAAGTCAGTGTAGCTTTTCCATTGATATCCATGGGTCTGGATAAAGTTTCAGAAAGATTAAACAACTGCTTATTATTTCTTTTCTTTTTTATTCACAAAGTAAATGAAGTAAATAATTTTATGCAGGAAAACCACTTCACTGGATCACTCCTTGAATCTCGGCATCTGCCATTGCTCTTTTCCAACCTTTGTAAAGACATCTCTGCAGTCTCTCTATCAAACTGTGACTTCTTTCTATCCAGTTTTCTGCCAAGTAGCATTGCTTAAACATATCCTCCCTGTTCAACCTTTTATTCCTTAGGCTAATGCTAAGTGAATCCTTCTTTCATGTTCCCTTCTGGAAGAGAACACCACAATCCCCATCACAGCTCACTTTTTGGTCCCTGATGTATGTGACCTCTAACTGATCTCTGACGAGTGACAGTCATGATTAAAAATGACCTCTAACCCTCTCTCCAACTTTCACGGTTGGACCTCTGTCCACCATTCAGTATATATTCTTATTTTAACCCCAGTCTGCAGTCAGGTTTGCTCCAAATTTCATTCAGAAAACTTTGCCTTACACATGCTCAAGGAGCCTTGTGATATCCTCACATTCTTTCATTTAATTTTCTAATGTTGATTTCTTCATCTTCCTTGTCACTGTTCAGAAGCTCTACTTAATACCCCAATGCATACGATTTCATCCTTCCATGAAAAGACTTATTCTGGACTCCACTACATACCTACTGTAGCAGCTGATCACACTGCCTCAGAAGAACATGAAAAGCCAAGTTGCACCTGAATCATAGTCTGATCACTGGTTGTTCTCTTGTTTCAGGGTAGAGAGAAGTAAATTGGCTCAATTTATACATTATCACAGATTGTTCTCTCACCTTCATGTTCACCTTTAAATGTAAGGATGTATTTAGTGAAGCTTGTTGGATGTGTCTTGGGCCTGATACTTGATATTTTCACTAAAACGTCCTGAATGATAGAAAAAAAGGGTAAGTTTATTAGATCTTCAGGCAAAATCAGATTGGAAAGGCCTGAAAGCACTTTTGAAGATAGGACCAGAATTCAAAATAATTTTGTTTATTTGAAGAATTGACCTGGAGAAAAAAATGGCATCCCTGTAAGAACAAGACCAAAGTCATTCTCTTGGAAGGAATAATCTATATAAGGCAGGAAGGGGTAAATAGGTTGTTCTTTACAAGAGGTGGTAGAAATTGTGTTGAGTTACCACCTGAACTTGAGTCAGCAGTCATGCTGTAGGAAAACAAAATCAGACAAACAGGGGTGTGGTCTGTAAGATGAGGGAAGGTTAGCACTGGCAAGCTCTTGCTTGGAGTCTTCTGTACAGGACTGGATAAAGCACTGCAAGAGAGGGGTGGAGAAACTGAAGGCCATCAGGGGAAAAACAAGAATGAATAATTGATTAGAAAACATGGATTAGGAGGAAAATTTGAAATAACTAGGGCTATTTAGCCTAGATAAAGGAAGAGAGAAGAAAATCTTATTAGTAGTCTTCAAATACTTTAAATTCTGCCTGTCCAGACAATATGTCCTACATGCGTGTTCTTATGATAAAATGCAATGGTTTTAAATTTCAGCAAGAGAACTTCGTTTAAGTTAAGAAGAGATTCCTAACAATAAAACAGTGAAACACTGAAACATTGTGTTGAATGATTATGATATCTCCAGTTTTTAATATCCAGGTCCTTCCTGAGAAGGACCTGGGAGTGCTGGTGGGCAACAAGCTGACCCTGAGCCAGCAATGTGCCCTTGTGGCCAAGAAGGCCAACGATTCTTAGCATTAAAAGGAGTGTGGCCAGCAGATTGAGAGAGGTTATCCTCCCCCTCTACTCTACTCCAGTGAGGCTAAATCTGGAGTACTGTGTCCAGTTTTGGGCTCCCCAGTTTAAGAAGGATGTGGAACTGCTTGAGCAAGTCCAGTGAAAAGCTACCAAGATGATCAGGGGGCTGGAGCATCTCCCTTATGAGGAAAGGCTGAGAGACCTGGGTTTGTTCAGCTTGGAGATGAGTGAGGGGGGATTTCATCAATACCTATAAATATCTAAAGGGCGGGTGTCAGGATGATGGGAGTAGGCTCTTTTCAGTGGTGCCCAATGACAGGCCAAGGGGCAATGGGCACAAGTTGCAACACAGGAAGTTCCATCTCAATATGAGAAAAATCTTCTTTCCTGCGAGGGTGACAGAGCAGTGGAAGAGGCTGCCCAGGGAGGTTGTGGAGTCTCCTTCTCTGGAGACACTCAAAACCTGCCTGGATGCGTTCCTGTGCCCTCTGCTCTGGGTGTGCCTGCTCAAGCAGTGGGGTTGGATGAGATGATCTCCAGAGATCCCTTCCAACACCTATCATTCTGTGATTCTGTGAAGGTCTTTCAGAATAAATTAGATAAACTGTCAGGAGTACTGTAGCTGATCCTCTCTTGGGCAGGGAGACAGACTGAGTGATCTTTGGAGGTGTTTTCTAGATCAGTTATGTCAATTAAGTCTAGGACTATTTTGGCCTAGTTACGCAGGCTTTTGTGCTGCTTCATCTACATCTTCTTGCTGTCCAGTCATGCTCCATGTACCAGTATGAGATAGGCAAAAGAGCTATGTGAAACAGGATATTCAGACCTCCAATTTGGGCAGGAGGGAACCTTAATCAGCAAACAAGTTTAAATAACACTCTTAAAAATGTTTTTTAGCATTTTACATAAATACTTAACAATAGAACACATAAGGGCAGAATGCTTGCCTGATGCAAATCGACTGCAGTAAGGAAAAAAATATGATTAACAATCTGTTTAAATGTTACATCTGTGAAGTACTCCATTGTCTATTATCTATTATTCTTTTGCCTACAATAAACCCCTTGTGCTTACATTAAAAAAAAAAAAAAAAGAGAAAAGCCAACCCAAATAGCTAAGCTCTAACACAATGGACATATATGGACACAAGCCCATGTATGAGGACCCTTCACTCACCTTCATGCTGACAAGCCTGAAGACCCACATAAGCTGGAACTTACCTTACCAAGGAAATATATTAATTTATTATCTCTGGGAAAGAGAGTTATCATTTTTTCTCCATCTCCACAGTAAGGGAAAAAATGGTGCTGGAATTTTGTCCTTTTCTTAGAAATAAAAGGCCATATCAAAGAGAGATATGCATTAGGATTCAAATTTGTACTGATTTACAAGACTATGAGAATCTTATTTTAAACAAACTAAGCTTGCTGTCCAGAAGCAGGGACAGAGTTTAATCCACAAGATAGGCCATTCATGGACATGCACAAACCTTTGAGTACACAGGATACCATTGACAATTAGAGGTGGTAGCTTTGTATTGCTTTTTTGTGAAACCTAACGGCATATCAGAAGGAGAACAGATAAAATCCAGACAAGTTCAGGTCTTCTTTTTAAGAAAAGAATATGTTGAAGGCTATGTAAGCAGACAGACAAGCAAGAATTTTGGTCTCATCTCAGGTGCTAAAAGCTTGGAATTGAAGACCAAACACTACTTGAAAAATACCATGAAGGAATGAAGATGCTTTATCATGTAGTGCAATCATGAAGATAAAAGTTTGAGTAGGTCAGTGCCTCTTTTTTTTGTTCTTTGAAATACATTATTTTTTTGCTTAAGATGGTATGGCCATCTTAAGTAAAAAATCTTTCCCACTTTATCATATCTATGTTCTTTATGTAGCAGGATACCTGAAAGTAAAAGGGCTTCTGGTTTATAGGCAATTACTATGATTATATTCAGATTAGGAGAATACATCTATAAAATATATTTAGGTCTTACTAGAGGGTGACTTTTCTGAACTGAGCTTTCAGTCTTGCTCTTGAATAATCACTGTTCAAGGGTATGTTTTCTGCCAAAGATGCAAGTAAACTGAAGAGACTGAGGGTTGCAAAGGGGATTGTATTGCAATTGGTGTCATCAGAAGGAATTCTGGCTGAGTCATCCAGGGTTTCTTTTATCTCTTTCCAGGGTAGATGTACCAACACCAATAGCTTCATCACCCTTGGAAAGGGTCCTCACCAGTTTACACCATCAGCCTATCATGCAACCAATCTATTCATCAGGGACTATCGCACTGGTTTTGGACACTTAGCCAAAGAGCTAACCTCAAAAGCTAGGTTCTCAAAATCCCTGTTTGCTGCCCAGCAATGGCTGAAGTCCCTGGGCCGCAAAGTTTGTCTAGATGGAGTAATGCAGTGTCATATGGAGATGCTGATGGTGACTCTAAATGAATTCACTCAGGTGCCAGCAGTTTTATGAGCCATAATTTTAATGCAAACAGAACTCTGTATTAACTTGGGTTGCTCCCAGTATCCAAGATAGATTGTTTAGAGTTGGCTCAGGTAATTGTGCACAATACTGCATTATTTCTACCACTGGCAAGGAGTCGTGCCCATTAACCTTTTCTAAGAGGTGGAGAGCGTGGTATGTGTTCGCTGAACTGTGTGTAATCTAGAACAATGCACAGGAAAACAATAATAAATTTTGCTATCAACACTAATATTTTCCAAGCAGGCCTACAAAATTATGATTAATAATAATCTGATTCTGACTTGCACACACTGAACACCTGAGTAATTTGCCCCTAGATAGGGCAAAAATTCATTTCCAAAACCCATTAAAATCACATAGCAAGGTCATTTCCACATAAATAAATGGATTAAAGAAATGTAAGCAAATAAATACAGCAGTATACCAGGACAAGAGACCCACAAATAGTGATAGCCTGGGATGGATTTTAAGCCAGGCTTCAGCCATTACAGTCATGCTGATGAATTTAGATGCTAGAAAATAGATCACAATTACTATTAATTATATTAACCAAACTGTGCTCCAATTTGCAAGCTCTGTTCTGGTCTTGACAAGTAGACACTGAGAGTAAGGATATGTCAGTGCTGTTCCTGTTACCCATGGGCAGCAGTCAGTGTCAAACGTGTAAATTAGAATAGTTGCGTGTCATGAGGTTCAGTTTCTATAGGCTGTTATGTTTACTTCTTTTTTTAATTTTGCACCAGTGCAGAGCTGCACAGCACAGAGAAATGCAGAGGAGAGGTTACAAAGATAAATGAATAACCAATGGTTAGCAGTCCTTATTTCTAAGTTTTGTCCACAGCTACCAGTGAAGAGTAGGTTTCCTGCACTGCAAGCAGGGGTCTTGTATGCCATGTCCTATCCTTCATTTCTTTGAGAAGGAGGTTTGTATGCTGTTTGTGGAGCAACTCTTCTGGTCAACAGATCCCTTTTTCCTCTGGGGAGAATCATGTGCAACCTTCAAGCAGAATCAGAAAATCAGTTCATCTCTCTGATAGTAGAACATACTGGAGGGGAGGCCTGAGAAGTGGGCCGGTTTTATTTGTTGAGCTGACAGCATGATAGGAGTTGCTGTTAAAAGGAGCCACTGGATGATAAAAAAAGGTCCCCCACATTCCCTGCCAAATCCTCCTATCAGGCTTCCATGAGTTCATATCAGGTCACCATGGGATTCCTTTCATCTCTTAACACTGACTTCATTAGTTTCCATGACCTATCTGAAACAGTAGCATATATGGAAAAAACCCTAAATTTAGATGTATGACTAATCTGCTTTTGTTTTTCCTTTCCTGGATCCTCCTTCACATACAAAGTGGAAGTTCAGCTTTGCTGCAAAACAGCATTTTGCTTGTTATATTTCCAGAACATCGGCCTTATATCTGGTATTCTTTGTGCATATTGACACTAATTGATAGTAACAGGGCTGTGACACTGAAGTTTTCCCACAGTACAGGCGAAGCCACTGCAGGTTAGGCTGCCAGCCAAGCTAGTTAATGCTTCCTTTTGCATTCCTTTCAGCTACCCAGAGAAGAGCCATTTTATGGACACCTAGCAGTTAAAGGTCCAGGATGTTATTGCCTCTCTTTTTGCTGTTAAAAAACTTACCTAGAAATGGTGGCACTGCATAGTCCTATTTCAGAAGCTGTGAGTCATAAAGGAAAAAGGATCTGAAAGGCTTCAGCTACACAATTTGTCATTAAAGCTTTAACTTAATTTAATTAAAACTATAATTGACCATTTTTAAAAAATGACAGCAGATATACTGCTCAACATACAACTGATAAGATATAGTAATGAGATGAATAGACTATATTCTTCTGTGTGCAGATAGCATCTCCACACAGTATCAGCTGAATATATGACAAACTTCTGTCTTCTGCTGTCCCCACCTGTACTGTAGTTTGAAGGCAAACAAAGGGAAGTGAGAATAAATGAGTACCTGGTTCATACAGCTGTTAATGAACTTGATGTGCCTTTTTTCACGTAACTGAGCTTGTTTATTAGTCACTGCCCTGGTATCTGTGCATAAAGATCTGTGTGAGGGTCCTCAGAGCAACCCTAGCAGGAAAAAAGTCTCAAAGCATAAGCATTCAGTCATGTGATGCCTTTTTATTTTTGTTTTCCCATCCCTCAGTTCAAAATTGGAGGGTATAAAATTTGACCTACTTCTTTTCTTCCTGACCTGAAAAAGCTTTTAAATACACAAAACAGACTATTTTCCCCCAGACAATCGAACTCTGGATAAGTTCCCAAATACAAATATAGAGATTTCTGAGATTATAACATAAATATTGACATAACAGAATTAATCTGCAGAGGAAAGGAGTCAGAGGGGTCCATATTCAAAGGTCAGTCTTCTAGTAATCCTAAACCACACCACTCCCAGAAAGGGTGCAGTAGGTATTAATTAAAGCAGGGAATGGAAAAATCAGTTCTAAATTCTGTACCTGATCAGTGGGGGAAGTAATTTTCCTCTTTTATGGCTTTTAGGTCCAAGGCTACCCTGTTTCAGCACCAACATGCAGAAATCAGGGCAAGTCAGAAATGCATCTAATAACAGACATGGAACAGATCAGAGATAAAAATGAGGGCAAAAATAATTTAAAAAAAAATCATTCACCTTCTCACCCTAGAGTACTTTTGTTCTGTGCATGTACAGACTGCCCCAGCCACTGAAACACTGCTGAACTATAACTACTAGTAACTACTTTGCCTAATTTTTTTGGGGGGGAGGAGAGGTGGGCTTCAAACATACCCATATTGACAGAATTAAGCTCCTCAGCAAATGCATCTGTAAGCAGCATCTCTGAAAAAGTGGATATTGGGACAGCCCCCCCAACACACACGCATGCTCATACATATGCACACACAGACAGGCTCCCTATTTCTCTTTTCTAATAGTCTGCCAAGTGATTGGAGATTCATCCGCAGACGTAAGCCCAATTCTTTCCTCAGGCAGGCAGGGAGCTAGTTGTGCAGATCTGCATTTTACCCAGGGCAGTTCACTGTAAGATACATGAGCCCGCGGGGAGGTACAGGGACCCCAGGCATACTTCCTCCAGGGTAGACGCTTAGATCCAGCACTCTTAACTCCCACTAAGTCCTGCACTCCCACCACTTTTGTTCATGGTTGAGATTGTCCTGGGAGGAAGACTTAGAATACCAAGATGGGTTCATACTGTGACACAAAACAAACTCAAGCATGGCACTGCTAGTGAGGATGACTACTTCCTTGTTAACATAGCCTGGCTCACCTTCTATGCATTTTAGGCAAGACCACATTTGACCATATCCTCAGTCTCATGCTATAAAGACACTGCTCTGATGAGTTGCATCAGTACTTCCCCATTTATTCAGGAACTTCGAGTGGGGAAAAATAAACTTCAAAAGAAAAGATTCCATGTAGGGCTTTAGGAATACCATTGTGGGCCAGAGAGAGATGCAGAGCCAAGTGGTATGTTGTGTGGACATGAGCAGTCTTTGCAAGTTGGTCTTACAGATAACAGCCCCATGCCCTGCTTTACTTTGTGGTCTAGACATGGTTGATGTCTCCCAGTACTGAAGGAGTGCTCCCACCCTGAAAAAAATCACTGTGTCCATCAGCTATATCTTTTTATAAAAGCAGTTCCTGCCCAGTTCTTTTAAAGAATAGCTGTCTTTGTGCCTACACTCTAGAAAGGATACGATAGGAAGAGGCAGCCAGGACTTCCTACACTTCCAAGCAAGGAACTCAGTTTCTATTTGCTAGCTGTAAGCAAATTCCACTTTAAAGTGAACATTATTCTGAGGTGCCTGCCTTGACTTCTGTGTTCAGTCCAGAACCTCAGTGCCCTTAGTCAGGTCTGTGTCATCTTCTTGGCCTGACTACTAAAATACTAGTAACCTTGTGTCCAAAGTCAATACAATCAGGTCCTTCATTGGGTCTAAACTTGCAGAGAACACTAGGAAATGGTCAGTAGGAACAGTAGGAAGAAACACTAGGACAATAATGAAGCTCTACACTGGCTGTGGTTTCACTAGCCTTCATGCTACTGTAAGCATTGCTGACATCTAGCAGACACTTAGAAGTGAGTGTGCAGGTGGCAGCCTGACAGAAGATAATGGGTGGATTCCCCCCACCTGTAAGCCAAAACCCCAGGGGGTATGGGAGGGAACATGTGGGTTGGTAAACTGTATCTCTTCCTACTGGAGTTTCCCCTCCAGTAGAAAAATCCGCAGCTTCACAATGAATGCATTTTTCCAGCTCCTGTGAGCAGCCAGGGAATTTTTTTTTTTTTTGTCTCTTATAGTGAGGGTTAATTAATTCTCCTCTGTAAATATCCCCTTCATTTTATTCGGGGCTTTTGTTGGGTTCCTTTTTGAGCTGTCTTTCCCTAATCTCCTTTACCTCCACTACCTTTTTTGCAAAAATGTTATTCCTCCTGAGAGTTTGTTACTGATCTATTTATACCATCCCAGTGTTTGGGAAACGTGTAGGGTGTTCAGGTAAATATAATGCAGAATTCCCATGAGGCGTATATCGTTCCACCTGCTCTTGGTACTTTAGTACTAGATTATGGCAGTGTCACATGGGGCAGCCGTCCCTCCGCCATGTTGGCAGGCCTGCTCAGTCATGAAACAGATAAACTGGAGATACAGGGGTGAGGAGGAGGCTCTACACACTGCTGAGTCAAGGATAGAATTGAGGCTGCAAACTAGTGGATTAATCTACAGTACTCAGAGTCATCTATCTGACCCATGTGAAATCTTGAGGAAGATCCTTTTTTTGAGGAAAAGGAGGAATATAGTCAAATTCAGAAGCTGGTCTTTTTTAACAGGTGTGTGTTGATGAGCAGGTGTAAACACAAGCTTCTCTGCCTTCACGGTCATATGCACCTTCTGAAAAACATCCTTAAGTCTATACATCCAGCTCCTGAAATGTTTATAGTCTTCAGCAGAGAAGAGCTAAGAAGAAGAGCTAAATTCGCCAATGCCTCTGTGTTACTTGAAGTACAATGGTCTTTCCCGGTCACAGTGGGCCATTGTCTTCTTCACTTCTCAGGAAAGAATAATAGTATAGTCTATTGTCATGGACTATACTACCTTGACACGCGGTGTAAACATAAAAGCAACAGAAAACTGTGTGACATGCCCTTGGTACGCATATTGTATTCACTAAAAATGTCAAAGTGGGATCCATCATGGAAGATATAACCTTCTTTCAAAATTTGTGGACATCCTGGGGTTTTTTGTTATGTTTAACGTTTTTTGAGACTGAGCTTTGATCCAATCAAGCTGCTGATGGCAGTGTTTGGGGAGGTCATATTTTACTGAGCTACCATAAAGAAACCATGACTACAAAAAGAAAAATGAGCATGACAAGATCCTTGCTACTGTACAATTATTAACTTCTTTTCAACTTGGCAGAAAACTGTGACATAACAAAAAGAAACTGGGGAGTGTGGCAACAAGATGGGATAAACGCAGGAAATTCAGGAATAGAATGAGCTCTTATATATTTGTATTTGTCTTTAAGGCTTTTTAATTTGCAGGGAGATTACTTCCTTCTCAATACAATGCAGAAAAGCAGTTATTAATGGCTAATAGCCAGGAGCCAAAAGTGTCTAAAGATTTTTAAGTACTTGGCATAATGTTTTTCAGACTTTTAATTTTACATCTAAGTAATATATTCTCAAGTAGATCAACCTTATTTAGAAGTATGTGTTAACATCTGTTAAATAATTTTGGCTTTAAAGATGTTAATTTTCTTTTAAAGTTTAAATGCTTTAGTTCAATATATTTTTGAAAGATACATTTTTATTTTTCATTTGGAAATGTTTTATTTAGAGATTGAAACACTGAACAAGAAAAGTAAAAAAGTAATAAAATTATATAAAAATTTTAATTGACTTGAAACCATGTTCACATCACTATTATCGATTATACATTAAGGAGAGGTTCTGCAGGGTAAGGGACTAAGCTTTGATCGGGACACCCTTTCCCAGTCAATCTTGTTGCCAGCGGGCTGCAGCAGAGAAAAGCAAGGAGTGTGGAGTTGTTAGTCATGATTATTTTGACTTAGGAATATTTCTTTTTTCATTTGTGAAAGCAAGATGAAATAAATGGTCTATTTAACAATTCATTCTTGTTTGCTACCAAGACTGGCAAGTGCATTTGATTAACCAACAGTTTCTTCCATCAATACTCAGATTCAAAGCAACAGAAAAGAAAAAGGTGATAAATTATGAATCAGGAGAGCAAGCTTTGTTTACACCAACACATTCTCAAAATAAGTTTCCTCTTCCCAGCTGTAAACTTCAAGAAAAGGATAAGTAAATACATCAATGTATCATTTATCTTGTGCCTGAAACGAAAATTAGGTTTAATAGGAAAAACAAACCTACCATCTTCTGCTTAGGAAGTAAAAAACAATCCATTATAGCATAATGTTATTTGTTTGAGGATTATGAGGCAGTATAATTCTTTAACAAGATCATGCTGTGCACTGTTGATGTGGAGAACATTGCTAATTCCATTTCGTCTAGTCTCCCACACAACATAACTTGCGACAAAGAATTGTGTTGGTTTTTTTCAGGAGAAGTCACTTGTTGGTATAAGTGATTTTAACCCTTCAAACAATAAAAGACAAAGAATGCTGATAAATCTGTGCCACATTCTTATAAATAAAGGAGAGGGCAGTGTCAATACTGCCATTTCATCAGCCACAGGAAATTTGTGTGATCTCATTAACTATATTTCCATTCCATCGAGGTTTGTGGTGAAAGCCAGCATGAAACTAATTTTTTCCATCAAAATGCAACTGGAGAAAGGAACCTGTCCACCCAGGTGTACTGTTCATATGTCCCACAACGGGAAAATACTTGTAGCAGTTTCTAGCACAAACATCTTTGCCCTCCCATTATGACAACAACAACCATTATCTGTGGGCTATTTCTTGAGTACGTTTAATGATAATGCTAAAGAGGAATTCATATAAGCTGTGCTGGCACGAGGGCACTAAAAGGTGTGCAGAAGTTCTAACAGGATGCAGAATGCAAGCAGCTGTATGTCAATATGCTGTTTCATCGGACTTCTTTAAGTCTGCTAGTGCTTCTGTCAGGATTTTTTACCGCAGAGGCTTTTCTGTCAGACTTGAATTGCTAGATTTATTTCCTTGATACTTGAAGTGGATTTAGGTCTAAATCCCCAAACTGAAAGTAAATATGATATGCACATTACATATATGGTATGCAAAACTTACAAGCATATTGCATGTTAGTCCTAAAATGGTATGCAGGTAGGTAAGAAGTTCACTCAGAACTCCCAGAAAAATAATTTAAAGTGGAGGGGTTTCTTTCAGGCTTGGAAAAGTCAAGCAAATGCCACAGAAGTGTTTCATCTATGTACGTGAAGACAGACTTGTAGAAACTCCTATTGAAATGCCGCTGTCCATTCCAGAGTCAGGTGGTAAATACCCTCCTGTGGGGTTTTTTGACATCAAATTACACATTCTGTAAGTCTTAAAGATAGGCCCTACTCCAGTACAGCTGCTGACTCAGACTGCAGGGAGATAGGTTTTCTGTTTACAGAGACAATGTAGAGCTGATGGGACGACCCAGTGACATATTGGAGTTCATCTGGGGAAGGAGGGCTTGAAGTGACATTGCATGTGTTAAACTGCCATACTGCAGATCTTAAAAATAGAAGTGCTGTGAAGCAGATGGTTCAGTTCCACCACAGACACCATTTTGATAGGCATAACTGAGAAGTAGCTTCTGATGATATGCACATATATGCAGATATACACACTCCGTGTGTATGTGTGTGTATGCTAGCAAGTATACCTTGAATATCGGCTATGGTACAGCATTTATGCCTACTTCTGTATTCTTTCATGGCACACATATTTTTTTAGACAGAACATGTCTTCATGAACAGTTGTTTTCCATTTCACAATACACATCTTGCAAAAATTTCCATTCTCCCACCATCCAGTCACCTACACGTTAACCACTTGTGAATACCCCTTTTCTCATCGCCTTAGATCAGGGCAGCAGCCCATGACCTTTGGAACAAACCTCAAAGAAAATTCAGGGATGTTTGAGTGGAGGTGCATGGCCACAAAGTTGTTGGGAGCGGAGGTGGTAGTACGGCTGGCAGAAGGTGCCTAGGAGGCCGCTAGGAGACACAGGCTTCCACTGCCCACCATCATAAATACAAGCTGGGAAATGCTTTCTACATTTTTCTTGAGATGCCATCCTCCTCCTCCTTGCCACAGGTCCTGGTTCACCCTTGTCAGTCATTTCTCATAGCACCATATAGGAGAAGAGGCCAGGAGTTTGCTGGGGAGGCAATATGGGAACACAAGGGAAAAATTTTGAGAGTTGTTGGTTTAGGACAGATCATGAACAAAAGAGGTAATTGGCTGGCTCTCCCCAGTTCCCTGCCTGCTTTGTCCTGCTAAAGCAGCAACAAATGATACAAAACATTAATGTAAGGTATGTTGACAAAAAGTTGAAGTATGAGAACCTCCAGGCTCAAGGGTTTATAGTAAATAGGGTTACATCGGGTTTCAGCCAGTCAGTAGTGGGGTTCTGCAGGGATCCGTCTTGGAGCCAGTACTCTTTAATATCTTTGTTAATGACTTGGATACAAGACTGGAAGTAATATTAATTGAGTTTGGTGACGACAAAATTAGGAGGAGCTGTTGACACTGTTGAGGGCAGAGAGGCCCTGCAGAAAGATCTGAACAGACTGGAGAGCTGGGCAATCACCAACCATATGAAGTTTAACAAGGGCAAGTGCCAGATTTTACACCTGGGGCACGGCAGTCCTGGATGTACACACAGACTGGGGAATGAGAGGCTGGAGAGCAGCCCCGCAGAGAGGGAACTGGAGGATCTGTGCAACAGCAAATTGATTATGAGCCAACAGTGTGCCCTGGCAGCCAAGAGGGCCAACCGAGTCCTGGGGTGCATCAAGCACTGTATTGGTGGCCAGTTGAGGGAGGTGATTGTCCCACTCTGCTCTGCTCTTGTGCGGCCTCACCTTGAGTACTGTGTGTAGTTTTGGGTGCCACAGTACATTAAGGATATAAGCTACTGAAGAGTGTCCAGAGGAGGGCCACGAAGCTGGTTAAGATTTAGAGGAGAAACCGTATGAGGAGCAGCTAAAGTCACTTGGTTTGTTCAGCCTGGAGAAGAGGAGACTGAGGGCAGACGTCATCGCGGTCTGCAGCTTCCTCACAAGGGGAAGAGGAGGGGCAGGTGCTGATCTCTTCTCTTTGGTGACCAGCGACAGGACCCAAGGGAATGGCAGGAAGATGTGCCAGGGGAGGTTTATGTTGGATATTAGGAAAAGGTTCTTCAGCCTGAGGGTGTTGGAGCACTGGAACAGGCTCCCCAGGGAGGCAGTCACAGCACCATGCCTGGCAATGTTCAAGAAGCACTTGGACAATGCCCTCAGACACATGGTATATATTTGGGGGTGTCCTGTGCAGGGACAGGAGCTGGACTTGATCCTTGTGGGTCCCTTCCAACTGAGGACATTCTATCATTCTATGATTCTATGATTCCTTTAGTTTACTTGGCTGGTTTTACTTTGTCATGCAGTGCAAGAGTAGTAGAAAAATTGCTTAGTACTCAAAATCCAGGTAAAGAAGCAAAGTCTGTGGGTGTTGCCTCAGCCACATATGTCTACTCCTTGGACCCAAAATGAAGAAAATGTAATTAATGAACAGCAGAATTTGTCATAGAAATGGATTTCCTTAAAAAGAAATATTGGCAGCTAAAAAATCAAAATGGAGACTGGAAAATCTTTATTTAGATCTATTCACAAAATGAAATTTTGAAAATGCTTCATTACAGGTCATTTGACCTAAGCATAAATCAAAAGAATTTTTCTTAACTTAACTGTTTCGTGGTTAACGTTTTATACCTTTTAGGTTTAAAACTGCAATCAATCTCTAAATGAAAAAGAGTTAAAAAGGACATAGACTTTAAAAGTCTATGATAAGAGTGATAAGTTACCATGAGAGTTAAGCTCTTCATCATGGTAAAACCCATCCCCACGTGGCAATGCACATGTCCCTGTAAGGACACACCCTGCCTTTGCACCCCGAGCCCATCTGGCCGTGTGCAAGGCAGCAACTCATAGCCCTCTGCCATGGCACTCACTGGAAGTTGCATGAGGACACAGGCTGTGCAGCAAACAGGCAGTCTCATTTTGAAGCACAAGATCCTTTGAAGTCTTGATGGGAATGAACAGGGAAGGCAGACAGGTGCAGATATACATCTGCTCCAGGAAAGTATGTGGAGACTGCTGGGATAACAGCCACATTCCACAGACACTGTGATGCATTTTGGAAATGCTCTGAGTGCGTGCTCAGGGACAGTCGTGCATCTGTACTAGCAGAGTCACACAACTGCAGCTTGTCAGGATAGCCCAATAAATCTTTCAGAAGCGGAGATATAACTTTGGATCTTGATCTTTAATAATAAACTTTCTCCAGTCGTGCTGTGTCTGTTCAGTAGCTGGATAACTTACGTTTCTTTTCAGCACACAAGAATTAAAGCTGTATCTTGGGGTATTCATCTGAAATTCCATTCATAAAACATTCTTGAGAAATCACTCCTGGGTATCATTAAACTCCCTTCCTGCATACACAGACTGCAGGTGTAAGATTCAGAATACCTGGGTTTAGTGCTTGTCTTTATTACTGAGTGGAAATCAGTGATATATATAACTTCTGTGTGGGGTTTTTCCTTCTAGCCTTTGTCTTTTGAGGAGATGTTGATATTGGTCTATAGTATTTATATATACATTGAGTCTAGCTTTTATATATACATTGAGCCTAACTTTTAGCAAGAAGAAATTTTTTTAAGCAGGAAACTTCCAAGCTGGAGGGGACTTTCAGGATGGGAACCAAATAAAGCCTGTGACTTCATATAATCTGTGGACTCATGATTTTAAGGTACATATTATTTTATGGTGCATAAAAGTTGCTTGGAAAGTCAATTCAATCCCGTGCAAGGAAAATTTCTCTACCTCTGCATTACACTATACAGATCATGTGCTGACAGTAGCTTCCCAGCAACAGCTCAGGACAGGGTATCTAACCTTGTCATTCACCTAGATCTTTTATACTACTCTCTAAGATTGACCTAGACCATTTAAAATTAACTTAAGTATAACTACACAGATTGAAGACATCCCTTTGAACTCTATTGCAGACATACCCTAAAGAATATAAGCAGCCAACTACAGAGAACTCCTCAGGTTCTGGTTATATACTGTGGTAGGTAACAGCACTTCTGTAATATACTGTAATCAACAGCAAAAATTTGTGTGGGGAAATACTTGGGTTTGGAACTTGGAAATGTATCAGACTCGGGACTGAAGTTTCATTTTTCTAGCAAGCCTTTCTCTGATCTTCAATATTTAAATTTAAAAATTGTTACGTATTTCACTTTAAACTGTCATATAACTATTTTCTTCATGATTTCACATAAAACACTCATAGAAAAACATCAAGTCTTAGAATAGAAAGGTAAACAAGAATACATGAATTTTGCATTTTTCCTTTGTCTGCCTTACTTCTGACCAGCTCAGCAAATCATGTATATTTTTATAAACAGCATTCTAGAACTGAAGGAAATAAAGCACTATTATAAGAAATTGTGGAAATGGAAACTGTAATGACACAGGCTTGACCTGGCTCTCAGAAGAGGAATTAAATTACTCCAAATATTTAAGAGCATATGTCATACTGTTATGTAAAGCCATATAAGGAACAGAGTTTCCACACTAGGTTTCTTATGACCACAAAATAGAAATAAAATTCTTATCCCATAAAGGTTAACATCTTGATTTCCAACCAGATACACCAAGCATATGAAGGGGCAAACAAGACAAGATAACAATGTGATAAAAACCCTCTGTGTTGTGGGCAAGAATCTCAGTCCCACATCTATTTAAATTGGTATATACGAGAGAAGTTAAGCCAGCACTTCACAGCCCCAAGGCACTGCAATCAGCCTGTGGTAAACTGCACCCATATTAGGACTCCTGTGGAGCCAGACAAGTGCTCATGAGTAGTTTCAAGTGACTTCAATGCTTCTATGGCACACTCACCTTGGCCTCCACTTCAAGTCCTCCAGAATAAATCAGAGTGGCACTAGGCTGTGTTGCCCAGAGAGTGGAGCTGGGAGCAGCATGAGAAGTAGAGAATGACAAAGGACCTTTAAAAATCCTTTGGAAGCAACCTTTTGATCAACAGTTAGTAGGGCATTTGGATCCAGAATCTGGACCCTTATGTCCACAGAAAAAGGATTCTTAACCATTTTTATGGAATAAAATTTATTTCAGAAATTTGATTCTTCTCATAACTTGCCAAGAGTGGTAGGAATTTATTGTTCTTCAGAGGGATGCTCTTCATATTGCTAAGAGTTTGTTTTCTCTCAAATTGTCAGATGAAAGAACAGGTCCTACAAAGGGATTTGAAAATTTGACTCACTGTTCCCCAGTCTAAATGTTTACCCAACTATCTGCATACAAGGATTGCCTACTCCAGCTATCTCTGCCTCAAAAGATCTCACTGTTCCTACCACGAGTACATGGCAATAGTATACATCAGCTGACTGTGCTTGAACAAGCACTGGCTCAGGCTAGAAGTAGCTGCCTCACTGGATAACATTAACATTGACATTTACTGGTATCTCGTAACACCTGCTCTCTCATTCCAGCTTTGTCTGAGCTAGGAGCAACTGCAGAAAGTATAACGTGGTGTGTGAAAGTTCCATGGTTTAGTAGTGTGGTAAAGGTTTTGCAAGATCTGGCCAAGACTTCATACACAACTCTTGCTATTTTAACTATGGTTAGAACATAGCCGAACAATTCACCTACCAGTTTTTGGCTTAAATTTCTTCTTGGCCATACACACGTACATACAAAATATTTTTGCAGAAGAAGGAAAAGCCACCTAAGCTTAGGCAATAAAAGAAAGGACAGAGATTATTGATGCTGTTCAATTATATGCCCACTGGCCTGAGTACGACTTCTTCACACTTCATATGTATTACTGTTTTCCACAGAGCACCAGATCCAAAAAAATTAATTCATCTTTTAGGCACAATATATTAGAAATTTTTTTCCTCTGGGACTCTTGAAGCAAGCCTAAAATTACCTGTGATGAATTGGGACACAAGAAATAAACAGATATTTGCCTGTGAACAATGAGTGTTCTTCCTAGAGACAGCTCCATGCTCTGAATACAAAACTGGGTTTTCTAGGTTAATGGAAGAAGATGGTCTTCCATTCCTACTGAACTCACTGAAAGCTAAGTGTAAACTGTTCTACAAACTATGAGATTTTTGATCAAAATACACTGCAGTGACCTATTTTCTTCATACAAATGCATCGTCTCCTCAATGTGACTCTCATCACAGAGACTGACATATTTTGCTGTTACAGTCTCTACATGCAAATCCTCTCTAATGTACTGGGTTGCTGCTGTTTCATCCATGGATGTCTCCTATAGTCAGTGGAACCAGAGCCCAAATGAGAACCCTAGATATTTAGCTCAACCACCAACTTTCACCACACTTTTCAGCTGCTTGCATCCAGTTTAGACCAAAACACCATTTTAAAAACTGTTAATAGTTTTGTTCGTTACCAAAAACTATGATTTATTGAACTGAAAATCCTGGAAAAACTTTAAAACATGGCAAAGACAAAACATGGCTGGAGCATAGTAAGATCCTTGTCCTTACAAAAATTGCCTTGGCTTCTTTAATTGCTTGAAATATTTGGGACTGCAGCTTGGCTTTTTACCACACAAACCAGCAGCCTTGCCATCTGCCCAGCACTGCGCTAATGTTGATTTCAGTGGACAAATCCTGACTGAGTCACCACCAATGAATCATTGTTTCACTTGGGGATTTCCTCTGAATTGTCTCACTCTAAGTCATCATGAAAAGGACATTATACTCCTTCAATATTATAAATAAGAATGAAGTCGAAAGAGAAGAATTAAACAATGCATAGTCACCACAGCATAGGAAATCTGCCTGGTTCTTGAATTTCAATATCAGTTTTTCAAACTGCAGTACTTTCTTTTGTGGCTTTGTTTTTTTTTTTTTGGAAAGGAACAAAGGCCTTTTAGAGCATTCACTTAGTGTGACAGTTTTACAGATCACTTTAATCACTTCAGAAGTTGTCCATTTATATAAGCTGTAATTGTTCTCCCCTTAAGCAGTAACACTGCTCTCTGAGGTGTGCTGTTAATCGATCCTGCTAAAGACATGAATATTTCTGTTAAATGCTAATCTAGAAGAAGTAATTAGATCAACAGTGGTAAAGGTGGAGGTCTGTTGCCAGGCAGAAGCAAGGCAAGAAATGAGGGCGCTGATATTAAGAACAATTAGAAATGAGCAATATAGGCAGCAGGAACTGTGTCAGAGAGAGGCAAGATGAATGCTGTGGCCAATGCACAGCATGATGAAAGGCAAGGACGCTGATTTGCAGATAAAAGGAAAGAAAGAAGAGTAAAGGGCAATTTGAATGGAAAGACATCCTAGAATCCAAAAAACCCTCAGAGAACTTATGTAGCACTAAGACGGGAGAATGAAGTGTTTTCTTCTGCATTTATTATTGCTATGGACAGCAAATTATCTAGGTAAGGTCTGTAGTTTACAATGTTTATATAAAAGTTAATAGAACAGTTGCTGATGCTCTGCAATGTAATGCAGTATAGCTTGGAAACGTGTAGTATGCATTGATGAAACAACATACCTTTGGTAAAAAGCCTTCTGTAAGGGCAATTTTCTAGTTCTGGCTCAGTAACGAGTTGAGGCAACCCTAGTAGATCGGTTTTTGGGCATGTCAGCCCAGGTTTCTCTGCATTTTGCTCTATTGCAGAATAACAACATATCCACTGAGAATTTGAATTGTTTTTCCTACGTGTATGATTATTAAACAGTAAGACAAGTAGAATGCCAGATTCTTGAAGTTTGTGTTCTTTTTTTTTAATTATTCAGTTCTGTTTCTGTAACTTTTGGCAGCTAGCAATATGACTGAGCTCTTACACCACTGTTTATGCCGAACACACTGAGCCCCAACACAGTCCTAAAGTGGTGAATGGCACTATATGCACTATAAAGTAATACCTAATAGAAAGATAAAGTTTTGAGGTTCATATATATATATATAATTTTTGCATATTACTTAAAAATATAGTATCTAGTAGATGGATTTTGGTTTTGTTGTTAGTTTTTTTTCTCAAGGGAAGTGTCAATTTTGTCCATGTTTGCGTAGCGGATTTAGAATAGGAGGTCAGATCGTGCTGAATTTCCAAACAATACAAAGCTAAAGCGGTTGTAAACAACCAAAGGCCCGGGGTTGGAAACATGAGTGGTTCCAGGGAAGCCAGTAGGCTGGCAGAAGTCCATGAGTTACCTAACGGATGAGTAATCCAAAGCAGGGATGCCCGGTGGAGTAGAGCTGCTTGGAAAAAAAGTTACATTATGAAAGCAAACCGGAAAATGGTTAGTAAACTGCAGTTTATTGTCCTATGCTAAACGTAGTGCTCTCACAAAACAATGAATAATATTATGGGGTTTGTGCAACCTGGGGTATGAGAGATGTTTATTTTCCTACAATTTTAGCATAAAAGAGTTCTTTTTGGTCTCTTACTTTTTACTATGACAAATACAAAGAGGCTTTTAATCTCATCTAACATAACCAATCTTTAAAAATGCAATGTTTTGTCTCTTCTTCACAACCTTAGTTCTTTTTTTTCTTAATCATAAAGAACAACAATAAATGCATAGCCAAGCAACAATCCATTTCCCAAGTCATTCACAGATTCCAGCAGACAAATTATCATGAACCTGATTTTCACTTTGTATGAAGACCACATGGGTACCCATCGAGCCTCTTTTAGAGGCTGCATACACTTTATCAAGGATGTGCAAGAAGCCTTTAGCAAAATAATAGAACAAGAAACATCATCTAATGCCAGCTCTTCTGCTGATGAAAATTGTTTGAAATCAATGAGAACTTTGAAAGTAATTCATAATATGACATTATATATATATGGCACATATACTACTAGTATACTTAGACCTTTATTTCTTTATTGTCCAGAAGAGATTGTAGGCTGATTATCCAAATGTAACAATAACTAATTAAAACTATTCTAGCCTTTGATGTGTGGACACCCATTGCCAGTTTTCTTATAGAGTCTAGAGCCTAATGAGAGCCTCTGGCTGTCCTCCATGAAACTAGGATGGCCACCCGTTAACCATTCCGTCAGCTTTCCTTCACCTTGCTCTCCACCCAAGTGCCCAAACAAAAGAAAGTTTCACTTTGGAGGAATTCTGTGTCCAGCCAGAAAGGACAATGACATCTGGCTGTAAAACTTAATTCTGGTTATGTGTAAGAAAATTATGATGTTCAGGGAAAATGTTGATTCCAGTCACCAACAAGGTAGATGTAATAACACTAGTAAGTAGCATTGGCGGTTAATGCCTCAGGGGATATTTGGGGACTCCTCTCGTTACTACTACAGTCAAGCTCACTTCCAAGTCTGTTACAGTTGGTATGTGTAACTTACAGCAATTATATTAAACCGTGACTGATAAAACTGAAAATATAGTAAAAATAAATAGAAATTATTTTTATTTTTAAACCTGTTTCAGACTAATTCTCTCCCTTATCTTTTATTTCCATATGAAACTCCCTAATATTGTAATGTTTAAGAAGTTTGGGGTTTTTTATATATTCAGATCCTATTGCTACAGGCAGGCCACCTTTGAATCAGGCAAGGTTTGGTCTTCTTTTTAATGTGTGCTCCTTAATTATGCTACAGAAACTGGTTTTCAGTTAGAGTAGATTCAAACTTAGTAGCAGGGTTATCAAATAAAAAAGTACACCAGGTTCGTCCAACTTACTTTCAAACAACAGAAACAGAGCTTCCCAAATTATATGGCAACCATCCCAAGGTTTAGACCAGTTGCTAATACAGTGATGAACAAGTTGCACACATGCTGCAGCACTCCCAGGTGCAAACTGGGACCTCTGGGAGACACATTGCCTCATACTCTATTTAGGCAAAACCTTCTGTAGCCACATGCAACACCTTCAGCTGTTCGGGTCAGAATAGATGCAATCATTTTAACCACACTTAGCCTGGACAAGATATTTGAGCTAGCTTCCAGTCAACAAACACAAGACTACCTTCTCAGCTGGTGTAAACCGACTTCAGTGGAGCTACATCAGTTTATAGCAGGTGGGGATTTAGCCTGAGCTTTTGTTTTCTCTTAGGTCAAAGTTTGATGAAAGACAAAGCCAAAACCTGATCACATGGACTCGGAGCTTGTTGACATTCTGTGTAGATGTTGTCTGTTGTGATCACTACATTGTCTAAATATGAGACAAAGCAAGAGTGCCTCTGTGTTTATTGACTGTAGGTGCCAGCAGTGTAGCTGCACAGATACAAGGTTAGTCAGCCTGTTTGTCTATAGGCAAAACAATGTATATCTGGCAGTAAGGCTCACACAGGGAAATAAAAGGGAAGTGAACGTGACATGTGAACCTCTGACACAGTAGCTGAGCGTTAAAAGACTAAGGGTAAAGAAATCATGCTCAATTTCATTGGAGATCAAAAGATTATCAGTTTTGCAAATGGTATAAAATAGAATTTGTTCCTCTGAAGTTAGAAAATTGTTAATAGAAGGATAAAAATGTCTTATTAAAAACTCAAAGAAAAAAATTTCCTTTGAGAGGGAGGACCTTTCATTGTGACCAACATATTGCTCAGTAGAAGCCAGAATCAAATACACAAAGTCCCTCTAGAGATCACTGCAACCGTTTACTAAAGCGCATTGATGTGCAGACTTGCTATTTAGTTGATACTAGCAAGAGATTACTGTCAATCCGCCTCATCATTATTAAGGCAGGCCACGTGAGCAGCCTAGAAAAATAGCAACCAGGAGTATAGTAACATATTTTGGAGGAAAGTAGTGTTGTAACTGAAGGCAGAAACTAAAAATTAGTTTAAATCATATTTAATTCATCTGCAACTTTGACAAGGCCATTAGAACAAGTACCTGACTCTGCCCTGGCCAAGGAGTAGCAGCAGTTTGAAGCCCTTCTCCTTGTACCTATGAACAGAATTGCTGACCCTGGGACCATGCATCAACAGTTAGTGACCACTCACAGAAATAAGAAAAAGTTTCTGTCATCCCAGAGAAACAGGGTGAAAAAATGTTACAGCTTTATTTTAGACCACAATAACCAAGGAAAGAAGCAGGGAAACAGCAGTGTGTCCATCGCCTGTTCTGAGGAGGCTGCAATCTGTACATCCTTCCATCTTCAGCACTGTGAGCTGAGACACATTTGCATTACGATGATGATTTTGTTTATCTTTGAAGAGTGCTCTAAGATTAAAGTTATTAGAAAGTGACAAATTAATACTCCTGACCTTTTTATGAAAAAATGTGCTTTTAACCATAGCAGTCTCACAAAGTGAAAATTTCTGTCCATACATTTCGGAGCAAGATCAAATTTTAAGAACATCTTCATCTATTTTCATTTTTCAGATTTCATGCCATTCTGCATTTTTCATTTGCTTTCTTTCAGCTCTTTCACACAGACACATGTACAGGCTTGTGTTTGCGTGCATGCAACCATGTCTATCAGAACCTGTAAGAAACTGTGCTATGAAAACCTGAATTGGCAATTACTGGTATTATTTAGGGAGCTGTTTTGAAAACAAAAATAACTTCAGAACTCTGGTTCTTATTCCTATTATCATTCTCATTCTGATGAGAACATGTGATCTTAAAATCCTGCACCCAAGTTAATTCAATTCCAGTACAAAGAAGTTCATATGTCACTTTTAGTCCCCTTAAGAGTAAAAATAGCCAGTCCCTGCATAAATCACAATTCAGCAGCTTTAAATGAACTACAGACAGAAGACAAAGACTTTGTCTTGTGAAATTTGTTGTAACATCTGAATGTTGTTTCACAGCACATCGTTAGGTCTCTGTGGAAAGGTTTAAGAGACTCATACTTGGGTCTTCTTGTTTTTCTTAAGAGATTCAAGATATCTCATGATCCAAGGTCCCTTGTCTTATCAGGTGAATACCAGCATTACTTTTTTCTACCACTCCTTGCAGGAACAGACCTCCAGGGCAAGACAGGTTCTGCGTCACATAGTGCTTTGCAATCCACATGCTGAATTTGTATTTTTCCCACAATTCTTCTTGCGATAAGTTAGACAAGTTACCATAATAACATAAATCAAGTTCATTTCTCCTAAATTCTTCTCAAAACATGTGCATTGCAGAGCGATGTTGGACGCCACTAGCTCTGCTGCCAGATCTCAGAAAAACATGTGATCTTTGCTGCAGTAGAAGACTTCACTGATTTCCTCCTTGTAACAACTGGGGGTTTGAATGATCTAAGGGTCCTTGGGCAAGGACATCCGCCCTGCTGGCTGCTTTGCCAGCATAGAAACTGTGGCTCAAGTGCTCACAAGTATGTAGTTCAAGATCCGGTTGGACATTTATGTTCCAGCCACTACATCTCACAGATTACTATCACTAGCCAGAGTTGGTGTGCAGTATGAAGCCAAAGGATGCTTTTGTAGCAGGAATTTGAGAGAGCAGGAGCTCTGCAGCTCTGTCTATTCCCCAGCCTTACGGTTTGAGGACCTCAGGCAGCCCCTGGACCACAGCTTTGCTTGCATACTATCTGTGCGTGTAGCCTGTGTTTCGGCTCTCTCTTCTGTAACACAGATCAATGGCTTTCTGCAGTTATGACAAGTGAAGAATGACTGACATACCTACTAGATTTAATATGACCCAATTTTCTCTCCCCAGCAAAGCAGTACATTGCACCCTCTCACACACTTCAGCTGACACTAGGCAATATCGCCACAGTATTTGCAGTATTCCCTAGGAATTCCCTGTAGACCAGAAATAGCACAGCAGCGCCAGCTGCTTATCAAAGGAAAAGTGGCAAGGTTGGAAAGCCAACCCCTATAATAGAGAACAGCAGATTGTGGTCTGCAAGCAGAGTACCATGTGTCACCAACACTCAACACATAGGTGTACAACCCCTAAAGCACAAGCCCTAGGACAGCCTATTGCAGCTGCTTTTACCCCTCTGCAATGCTTGCTGTCACAGACTGAACGAAGCAGTCACATGTGCTGGACCATGGAAAGAATGTGTGATGCCTGGAATGGAGACGTGTCACTTCGTGTGACTCCCTCACAGATGGTGTTTGACAGCGGTTAACAGAGCCGTCTCCCTAGCTGAACCCTGAGCACAGAGGTGCTCTCAACAGATGTTATACCCAGCCTGCTTTTTAGAGTGTATCTTTTCAATGTCTAAGGTAGTTATCTGATGCTAAACAGCAGATCTGCAGGCCATATTGAGGTCTGGTACAGGGACCCCAAATCTACTACTAAGTGGGTTCATTAAGTCAGTGAAGGGAATATTTCAGGCTTGAAATGCAGCATAGTCATGTTGCAAAGATCTTGTACCCAAATGCATCAGTCTGGGCAGATTGCCACGTCATAAAATCATGGAAAATAAGAGCAGAGAGGCCCTCAAGAAGTCATCCAGCTCGTCTCTCTGCTCAAAGGCAGTATCAGCTCTGGCCAAATAATTCCTTACATATATTTTTCTAGTCTGTTCATAAAAGTCCCCAGTGATGGACATCCCATAACTTCCCTGAGCAATCTACTACATCATTTAACTGTTCCTAATACCCTATACATTGCTTCAGTTTAAGCTTATTATTTCTCATCCTAGAGATGGCAGACACACCAATATTTGTTTTCTAGTTTATTCCTTGATTTTCTACAGCAGGTATTTTATATACTTGAAGATGACTATCTCCCACCAATTTTCCCAGAGTAAGCATCACCAGGTGCTTCAGCTTTTCCTTCTATGCCAGGCTTTGTGTCAATAACCTGGCCATCATTATCACTTTCCTCTCGACTCTCTCACCTTGTTCTCACGCTGTTTCTGGTTTCAGATAATAGATTGGTGTAGACATGCCCTTAAGGGTTCTCTTAGGGAACACGTCATGGATACATTTCCTGTGGTTTTCAGTAACATAAGCAGAGGGGAGCTAGTGAGCACTTGTCAAAAATTTCCAGCTGGAGTTTATAACATTTAAAATGCACTGTCACTGAGGTGTCTGTAGTTTTGTCAACTAAAGCAATTTAAATGGCCTATGTAGGAGAGTGAGAGCTGCCACATGGGACTTAGCTGAGACTAGCCACCTGAGCACTTACACAGATTCTTAGGAAGGTTTCATAGTAAATAGCCCGCACTATCACATCTGCATTCCTCTCAAACCACCAGTTTTAAAACTCAATTGGCCATGACCGTACAAGTGTCTGTCCTGTCTATGCTAGGTCCGTTCAGTGGTGCTGAACGGTTATACAACTGTTAAGACTCTCTTTTGGTGACTGATTCTTTTTTTAAGAAAGAATTTTCTTCAGCCAAATTCACAGCTATTCTGAGGCTACCTTGTGATCACTGGAAATTATCCTGTTTCCATACATTTGTGGAAAAGGAACAGTTAAGTGACTATGATTCTTTGTTCTGAAAACACCTCACACAATGTCAAACCAGAAGCGGTATTGTGTGATTTATAAGCCTGAGCTGGCCAAGCAAGATAACTCAGATATGGACTATTCACAGTAAAACCCCAATTCAAGAGAACGGCATAAATTTATTTTTTAAAAAAGCAAAGGTACTTTTCAACTCCTTTTTTATTTGACAAATGTACACATTCAGGACATATCACTAACATCCTGCTCCAAGAAGCCATGCAGCCTGGACTGAGCCTCTTGCCCTCAGGGCTGGAGCAACTCTCAGGAAAATGCCCACTTGTGTGTCAGAGCCACTAGGCTTACTGTCTAAAAGATAAATCTTTGTGAGCATGGAAGTGGATGCTATGTTTAGCTAACAAATGAATTTGCTTCATTAGAGGTATTAATTAGATCATTGGATCATAATTGTGTTATATGTCAAGGTCAAATTCCTAGATTTACCTGGAGCAATGGGTATAATTTATGTAACAGCAATACCACAATGTAGACTTAGCAAAAAACTTCATGTAATTCTAACAATGTAGTCCTAATCACATGTATAACATTAAGGTCTGAGAATAATACTTCTTGTCCTTAGACAAAATTCTTCCAATTCCTTTCTTATCTCAGCTTATCGCCTCTCCGTTAAAGGCATATCCAAACACTTTGTGCCACATTGTTATTTATGTTATAGTTAAAACCTCTTAATAATTTCTTAAAGGGTGTGTTGTTGTTCAGTTCAGTATGTACTCAGATGACTGCTCTCAGAATTAATTCAGTCGTAAATTGTTACACAATCATCTAAATATTCGTGATTATATTCTCACTTCTGATACTTGTTTCATTTCTTATCATTATTATATCTTCACCATTGTTCTCTGAAAGCATACGAACAGTTCCTGACAAAATCACGTGCATCAACAGCATCTTTAGAATGCCCTTGTTTTTCAGAAAACAAATGCACTTCAAATAAGCATATATTTCAAGGTGAAAGCTTTATTTCTTGTCCTGTTTTTTCAGAACTATTAAGCATCTGTGAAATTGTATGATTTCAGTTAGATATGACTAATCTGTATTTTAAAAAATATATGTTTGTCAGTCCCTGCAGATGTTTTCGTCAGATACACATATATGGAAGCAAAACACTATTATTTTTTTCATGCCTCAGGATAAAGTCATAATCAACACCACTATCAGAGAAATGGACTTGTGATTAAAAAATACTTCTTACTGGGGAAATAGCAAGTATAGGTAGGTGATGTTTAGGCAATGATAAGGAAGGCTGGAGACAGCATAGCCTCCAGCGAGTGTCATCCAGAGAGGAACACGTGAGTCCAGGCATGTTGTATGTCTGCAGGCACACAGCTCCTCAGCCCACACTGACTTTGCACCTAAACCAAGCTGTAAGAAGTGACCTGCTGTCTAGAAACCCTCTCCAAGTGATCTGCCAGCTCTGCGTACGATAACCACAGTTCTGTGACCAGCTTCAATGTTGAGACTCCTGAATGGTGGTTTACTCAGTGCAGTGCCCCTGGGGTTAGCTTGAAGTAAAAGCGTTAACAGGAAAATTGAAATTAAGTAACCCAATACCTCATTGGTTCTCAAGCTGGGGTCTGAAACTATGATGGTTTGCAATAGAGCCTGTGGAGCACTGTTAGGCAGCAAAATTTACACAAGTTGATTAGAAGTATGACAGTAGATGTACACTGTAGCCTGTGAGAAATTACGAGGGTTGGTCTAACAACTAGAAATTACTGTCAAAAGAATATGGAAAGCTCCTTCAGGAAAACACTTTTTCATCTCTAGCTAGCATGTAAAACATTAAATGGTGTGGCTTTCCAAAATTCCTCCAAAGATTGGAAGCTTAGTTTTATTGTAACAATAGCATGGGAAAAAACATTTTTTTTCTTTCTGTTTCTAGAGCTACCCTAGTGCTCAGGTGGGAATGGAACAAAACCAATGTGAGCGATCTGCAGTTACTTTTGTTTCTGGGCTGACATGAGTTCAAATTATGGTAGTTTGGATTTGAACCAAACAAATTATCACCTATATCTGAACAAATCTCACTTCCTTTACACCAGAATGCACCCTCCTGTACATACATGATTGAGATCTCTAACCAGAAAAACAAGCAGACAGAGAGTTTACTAGGCACATCTTTTACAGCTAAAACAAAAGTCTGCAGAAGGATAAATAATCTCATACTTCGAACAACGCACATATGCACGAGGCAGTTGAAAAGAAGTAATGGATTTAAAAGAGGTAAAGGATTTAACTAGCCCCGAGATGGTTAAAAAACTGTACAAGTCATGGAAAGGGAGGCCAATGTTAGAAGTGAATAACTGCCCTCCTGGGGCCAAAGACCTGCCTTGCCCACTACTCTCACCGTGGCCAGTGAGGCTATGCCTCCAACAGTGAAGAAAAGAAACCAGGGCATGTCTTTTGGCCTTGTAGACAAATAGCACAGCACAACTTTTGTCAGAACAGCTATACTCTCTTGATTTAGGTCTCTGCTTTAGCTCTATTTCGTTTTCTAGAATAAATGGAGCTTAATAGGTTGTTAAGGAAAGAATATAGGAAATATATCAAGTCGTTTCCCCTCAATCATCTTTTCCAATCCTATCTATCTAATCTCTGCTTGTATAGAAATTGTTCTGTAGCACAGTTCATCCTTGTCACCCTTCTCTGTGCTCTCCAGTTCCTTTGCAGCCTTTTAGAAATGGATTACCCAGAACCACATTTATTGTTCAGATATGGGTATACAATGGATTTACACACTCTTCTGAAGTTTTAAATTCCTCATTCTTTTCACAATAATTCATACCTTAATTGTCACTTTTGTCTTAGACATAGCAATTGAATATTTCACCTCAACTTTGAGGTTGCTTTCAAAAGTAGTAATAGCTAATTTAGAGTCCATCACTGCATATGAACAGTAAAGGTTATTTTATCTCAGTGCATGACATTGATTTAATCTGTCATTTCTTTGCTCAATATCATGAGACTCTTCTGTCACTCCTCACAACCAGCTTACGCTTTTACTATCCTGATTAATTCTGTATCATTACACAAAAAAAATTACCTCTCAGCTCACCGCCTTTCCACAGCATTTCTGAATCCAGATCCCTGGAGTGCTGATGGTTCCTTGCTGTGAAAAATGATTATTCACCCTACCCTTTGTTTTCTATCTTTCACCAAGTAATCTGGAAGAGGGTTTACCCTTCTACCCCATGACAGTTCAGTTTCATTAATGTTGTTTAACTCTTTTTGAAAATTCAATTTCATAAGTTTGAATCAACATTACCCAAACAATCCTTGACTCCTTCAGAGAATTGCCACAGTTTCACGAAGTATGGCTTTCTTCTACAAAAGCGGTTTTGGTTCTTACCCAATGTACCATCTTTACGCTACTGTTTACTAATTATTTATTATTATAATTTCTGTCAATGTTCCTGACAAGCACATCAGAGGTACCAATCTCCTGGAGCAAGGAAGAGCCCTTTTTAACAGCTGATTGGCCATTTGCCACTTTCCATTACTTTGGTATCAAATTGCTAGGTATTAGTCTCTTCTATTACCAGTTCACACTGATACAGTCCTTGGGATTTTACCTCAAAAGAAAATATGCAGTATAGGTAGCTCCTTAATCTTTCCTATAATGATCATTAATGCAAAAGAAATCATTTAACCTATAGGTTTGTACTAGATTCTTGGTTTACTACAGTCCTATTTACCAATGAACCTGCCTTTAGCAGACTTCTTTGCTTCCAAAATGTTTTAAATACTTCCCCTCCCCCTTTTTTAAATTTTTGGGAAAAGCTTTATTCCATTTCTGAGGGATGATATTTTTTTTCCTAATAATCCCCTGTCCTCTGCTTTTCAATCACTAGTTTAGGGAAGAAAAATTGAAGATCACTGTTCTTTTACAAGCGTTTTTCATGAGTGGTACATATTCTCTGAGCTTCTAAGGTGTTGTAAAATTATAAGAATTTTACCCTTTTAGTTAGATATTCCTTTTAATTAGTTTTCTCCATTTAATGCAATTTTATTCTTTAATTGTGAATATTACACAGGTGTGATGAGATTTTCTCAATATGTTTGTTCATTACTCTTATTTTGAGTTTTTTCACACTTACAAGGATAAGAAATTTGAATATTCTGTGTCCACTGTTGCATGGTGGCTTTTGGGTAACTGTTATCTTTAATCACATACCATGCACTAGATCCTGAGATATAAGTCTAGAAATAATCCTTATTTTGAGTTTTTTTGACTGAGAATTGCAGTGTGCAGTCAGTTACAATGATGTTTATAGTGAGTAAAGTTTATTGAATGTGGCTTTGAGTTTTTTATAATGACCTATACACCTCAATTTTGCTTTACTTTGGATGTCAGTGTTCTTTATTGGATCTTGGTTTCTCTCTTCTTTAGTTCTCCATCTGTTATATGGGAACACCAACACATATTTGCATTGCATTGGTATTAGGAAGACAAATATACTATAAATTATGAGGTATAATCAGGAGAGGCAACAATAACAGAGTTCATAGAAGCACTCAAGATAAAAAGATGAAACCTTTCAAAAACATCTGGTTTGTGCATATGGTGCTGTACCGAATAGTGCACTAGAATCAACATTAATGCTCATAGGTTATACCTCTAATTCGCTGCTAATCTTCAGTATTTCAGTAACACACAAGTTGTGTTAGGTTTTATAAATACATTATGTGAATACTTATTGTTATAGAAAATTAAACTTACTAAGAATGGGAACAAAGGCAAAAATACACACCAGATATATTTCATACATTGTTCGTTTCATTTTGTTCCATATTATGAATTGATGACATACCCTTACCTGTGCTTCTATAAGGCAGTTTTTGTTTGGCTTAATTTTATAGCTGTATTGGCAAAAGTTTGCATTGGGAAGCAGTTCGCAGGAGGAGGGAGCTGCAGGCCGCATCAGGAGAGGAATCCCAGGTGAAGAGATTTGCTTGGGAGACAGTGCAAATGGAAGACAGAAAAATTATTGAAGAGAAAACTGGATACAGAATCACTGGTGCAGCAAAAGCAGTAAGAATGACCGAGCAGGAAAAAAGAATGGTCACATAGGAAAGGGATGAACTTTGTGGAGACCTCAAGGCAAGGCACTGATTAGATGCACCAGTGAAGCATAAGCCACTGAGAGAAATAAGAGGGAGTTGAGTCAAATGGATGAGCCAGACAGACCACAATGATATTTTCAGTGAGGTGAACTGGGGTAAAGCAGAAAGATCTCAGCACCAGCCTTACTAGTGGAGAAGGCTGAAGAGTGCACAGTGACAGGGTGGTGGTTCGTTGCAAGAGGCAGGAAGATGCATTTATAATGTATTAACTGTGCAGCTCAGCATGCAGAACCAGCCAATATTCAGACAACCAACAGAACTATGAAGTAAACACCATTATAAGCCATGTACTTTGAGAAATTGTAAAATATTATTGTGTTATGTAAAATCCATTATTTTATGTCTTGATATGTAGTGAGCAATGACATAACCCAATGGTTTGACGCATCTGGTTTAGGAGACTAACTTAAAAACCAAAACTGTTTAAATATAAAAGACTGTAATATAACAATCAAAAAGATATGTTGTAAAATACTCATATATATCAAAAAGAACACCCTAAGGTAGGCTTTAGACAGCTCGTAATTTCAATACTCTTTTGCACAGGACTGGAGATAGTTTCATAATATATATGGATTAAGTTCCTACATCTACAAATTCTTTTGTCTTATTTTAACAATACACCATAAAGCTTTTGCTAAATCACATTTTTTATCAGACATTAAAATTAAAAGTATGCACTTTATGGGCAGCAGGAAACAAACCAACACATAAGGAAAACAGATGCTTCTGAATCATTCTTAGTGTGATTTAATAATCTGAAAATAGTATCCTTATGCTTGTAGTAAAAATCAAGTACTGTATAAAGTTTATTTGGGTTCTTTAATTATTCTCAGCAATTGACTTAAGATTTAGTTATAAGAAGTCTTGAATAAATTCTTGCTCTTTTTTCTCTGTCTTACCTTCCAAAGAAACATAGCAGTCATCTCATCTCATTTTACATGGCTACAATGTCAACAACTTCACATAACCTATTTGCATAACTCCCTATTATTTTCAGTAAGATATATCGGCATTTCCATAGGGCATCTAATCCCAATGAAGAGATCTAAAACAAGTCAGATGAGTCACTGTACAAGTGTCTAATCCAGTGAATAGCTGCCAAAGGGAGCCTGGGCGAGCAGTTCAGGTGCAAACATCTAATGTGTAAATAACTTAGGAGAGATGAAACCCATTCAGGAAGGCTGGTGACACTAGTAGCTGGAAAAAAAGAGGACATCATGAGTAATAAGAGACTACAGAAAGTAGGATGGACAGATCTTCACGTGCAGCAAGAGTTACAGGAAGCTGCAAATCCAGGAAAGAAATTTAATGTTCAAGTTCCTGAGCAGCTGATAGACAGGAGCTCAAGCCACAGATGCCAAAAGCAGAAAACGTCTGATAAAACTTCATGTCAGGCAGCAGTGAAAGAAAGGAAATGAGGAGCCTATCAAAATGCTCACAGAAAAATGGGAAATGAAAAACATGGGATAAAATGGACAGGTCTCCCTTTGCTGAAACTAGGGAGAGTGGGCATACCTTCTCTTTTATGTCTTGCAGGGAAATGATTTGTGCTCTTCTGTCAGGTTTATTCAGAAGGAGAAAGCAGAGAGGCCGCAGCACCTCTGCCCCATCAGCACTGCCTAGTGAAATATGTGAACTCAGAGGCACAGGGCAGAGTAGCAACTCTGATATTATGCAACTTCCCTTCCAGTAACACTGCTACCTCTAGCCTGTAACCCATGGTCACTTTAAAAACAGCCTCAGCTCTCTGATTTGCCCTAAATCTCCTTATAGTCAAAGGGAGTATTTTTTCCCTCTAGCTTTCTCTGTGGTCAATTATGTTATTTCTGTAATAACAGTCTTTATCAAGATCCTGATTTTGATCCAAATTTTCTGTCACAGTCGTGCACTTCTTTGCTTATGTGGGTTTATTTTACCTCCTTAACATTAATTAAATGCAGAGGAGTGGGTTTTTTTCACATTGATTTTCTTTTCTCAGATTTGTTCCTTTCTTTTTTTCTCAGTAATTGCAGTAGAATTAACTGCATTGTTAGAGTTAGAGTTCTGAATACAAATAAGAGGGCTTTTCCCTTTCTCTTCACTGACTACATTTCTATTACTGCAATCACAAGTATTGTTAACAACATTAAAGCCCACAGCAGATGTGAACCAGGCTATAGTGAGAGAATATTTTGATTCCACAGAAAGGTTCAGTGCTGAAACATAATGTTCTTGCTTCCCAGCTATTACAGGGCAAACCAGCCTGCACTTTTGAAAGTTAATATCTGATTCTCTAGATGCCTGCTGCCAATTTGTTTTCATTCTACTTCAATATAGTAGGCAATGAGAAGGGATTTTTGCAAAGATTACTACTGGGCTCATTATTATTGCACTAGTAGTTCTGGAAAACAAAATACCAAAACTCAGCTGATGATGACATAGTTATACAACAAAACTGGCTGCCCAGAACTCAGAGACTGGAATGAGCCCCTGGAGAAGACCTCGGGCTCACACCCTACAACTTAAATAACTCCATCTTATCTTTTATGCTACGGTCTTAGCTTTATTGCAAAACCGGATTTATGTTAGAAGCTGAAGGGTTATGTGGTCTTTAACCTCTCTTTTTGCCCAGTGTTTGGAATACAAACTAGGCCAGGCATGACAACTGAAAGCTACTGCCATCTGATGGCTGCAAGGGAATCCGTGTAAAACAAGCTGCCTGCAAGCAGGTAGAAATCCTACAAGGCAGCTACTGCCACCACACAAACCAGATGCCTTTCAAGCCTGTATAGCAGGGGGTATCAGCGATTTAATGGTCATGGCAGCTGAGTGACCCTCGCAGCCTGGGCACTGCTGCCTGCAGGCCTCTGATACTCACATGCACCTTGTGTTGCATCTTCCCTCTCTCCCCGCTCACTCCCCCAGCTGTCATGCAGGCAACAAATAAAACAAAGGTGGTTGGCTTTTGTAACACTGTAGGAATTACCAATATATCCATACCTTTAGAGTGATTTGCTTCTACCAGTAGAGACAAATGGAGCTGCTTGTTCCAGGACAGAAGAAAGGAGATTCCCTTTTCCTTGGAAGATTTCCTGCAAAAAGTGGAGCTTGGCTTGGCCCCTGCTGTTGTAGAGGTGATTTACTAAATATAACCTGGAACCATATTTAAATTTCAAGTTGACAAAGTCTTTGAAGTTTTATATCATATGTAGTATTTTGGTTTAACTGTATTCCAGCCTTAATAATTTGATTACGATAATATCCATCTGAAATGCACCTCAACCCTTCAAGGTTGAGGTTAGGACGATCATGATTAACCAGCAGTTAATAAAAAGTAGGGAGAATTAAAGAAAAAAATATGTTAGAAACCCATTCAAAATCTGTAAAATTGCATGAAAGAATTTCATGAAAATTGGTCCAAGTTTAGAAAAGCATTCTGTAATACCTCCTCTACCACAAACACGTATAAGCTAAGCATGTTCAGTAGCCCTGAAATGCTGTTTCCTTTTCTAATTAAGGAAAAGAGCTTTCTAGGGATGTCTACAGAATAATACAACATGCTCTGAGAAGATGCCAAATTGTAGTGGAAATGTGTTTGTTCCCAGTGTGAGTAGAAGCACTTGAGATTCTGGTTGCTTAGAGGAACAGAGATATCAGATGCTGGCACAAATGCTTTCTGTATTCCTTCAGATAATTCAGCAACCCCAGATATTTTACCCTAGGCCAATTATTTCAAACAACACTCAAATCTAACAAATTTGTTAAAGTTCAGGACCTGTGTGAAGGAATACTTACAGGACTACAGTTACTGTGTTTTGAGGAGATACCTTCCCCACTTTCAAGTGGAGCTAAGCCAGCTGAATGTGTGCATGCTCCCCAGTCTACTGCAAACCAAACCAGCACTGGTGGGTCTCTTCCCAGTTTTGATAGTGTGCTTTTTGCAGATTCTCAGTTATCTTACTCATGACATGGGTGTATAATAATCTTTTCCTTCCTGGAGGATAAGAGATCTCGATTAAGCAGAAGTGGTTGTGAAGGATACAAATACATTTATAGGTGGCAATGGAAGACCTGGGAATTGAAATGTTTGACTTCTGGCTCAGTAAAATTTCTTTAACTGGAGCATTATGTAATAAAGACCATCTTTCTACATCTATATTTACCTACCTTCACTCACTTCCCTCCTCACCCCAGAATTCACTTTATAACCTCAAGCTTGGAAAATAAGTACAATAGCCATCCAAATACTTGAGCTGAAAGGATAAAGGAAATATAATGATGGTTGCTGGGAAAGGGGGAGGAAAGGCACGGCCCTCAAAAATAGTAGTATTAAACATTTGATGAAGTAATTAATGACATTTTAAAAGCTCTCCCACTCGCAGTACATTTTTTTCTGTAATTGTGATACACTAGGAAATTCAGTGTTCAATTGCCCTGAAACTCATTCGCAATCCCTTGGTAGAAGCTAAGAAATTCCTGTACATTCCTGATGACAGAGAACATTTTTAAACTACATTTCCTTATTAATCTGGTAATGCTTCCATACTGTTTCAGGGAAAATGCTGCTTGTTCGGCAAGGTCAGTCCCCAGAGAGCAGCTCAGAAGTGACAATGACATATAAATGCACTCTGCCCCTGTGCATCACTTCTCTTACTCTTACCATTCCAGCACATCCCAAAAACAGATGACTAGCTGAGTCCCAAGAGTCAGAGGGTGAATTATGCAAATACATAGGGCTTTTTATGAAGGGTGGAGGAGAAAAACTTCTTCCAAGTAAACTCTTATTCCTGAGTTTGTTTAATTCTTTTTTTTCACAGGTTCATCATGATGATTTCTTTTCTATTGTGACTCTTCAAAACAGAAGGGAACGGGAAACCTGTGGATGGTCATCGGCATAAACAGCCTGTTTAAGGCGTCTCCTATTTTCAGAACTTCTACTACGCAAGAAATCTTTACTTGGCTCTCTGCTGAACCTGTGAGTTAATTTTAGAGCTGTTATCCTGGAAGTCCCTCAATGCTAGAGTTCATCGACAGCAAACATATAGCTAAGAAGAAAACCTGTTCTTCTATGGGAATGTTGGGAATTACACTGTGCACTTAATGGATCCCCTGGCAGCATTTATATGACCTAGGTTAGGCAAAGTCAGTGACTCTATCACTGGAAAGAGGACATGCCTAGGTAGCTAAACTATTACTCTGTGACCTGTATAACGGAAAAGGCATGCCCCCACAGAGTAGGCCAAATGCCTTTTTTTTTTTTTAAATTCAGAGAGCTGCAGCACTTCAGCAGCTATACCTTGCTGCTATAATCTAGGCAGTACTCTCTGATATCAGATAACTACTTTTCTTTCATATGTCTTTCCCTCCAGGGCAGAAGTTCTCAGTTCCTTGGTCCATGGAGTACAACAATGTATGTCTCAGTTGTCAGCCCCTGATATTTAGTACAAGCTGCTTCCCACCCCTGATTGCTAGCTGTAGTATAAATGTTCTGATTCATTCACCTAATGTCAAATAGTTAAAAACTCTACTTGCTACTGTACCATACTATTTTCTGCTCACAACTATTTCGTGCTGGGCTTTGCTGGATTTTTCATCAGCTTTTAGTGAACCTCAGCCAGACTGGTGGGACCCATCAACTCTGGGAGCTCTCTGGGGAGCACCAAGGAGAGTAAGTGCTGCAAACCCTGGTCACCACCCAAAAATCAATGCATTATCTACTACAGTAGATATTTTCTGAAGACTTTCTTGTAAAGATTTTGTCATAGTATTTGTTTGCTACAGTCAAAAATCTATTCAAATAGATCATCTGCACAATATATGATGGGAGGTCGAGTAAGTCTGTGATAGCAGATATTAGACTGTACTGACGGACTTTTCCCTTTCGGAGAAAAAAGTTCGATTGTATGTTGAACTACAAATTATGAGATGAAAATATTTTCAGGGAGAAAATATATTGTGCTTGTCACACAAACAAGCACTACACAGTGACTACCAAGGATGAGGTGTGGCATTCAGGTGTTCAGGTTCACTGAAAAAGCAGTCCATGAAAGGAATAGTTGAAACCGCCTTTCACTGCTACCTGCACAAATGAGAGGTCCATGTAAATGAAGTACTTTACTTGTGCCTATAATAAATGTAAATGAGAGCAGAATAAAGCACAAGATGTGCCCCTCCCCAAATGAAGATGCTTCAGAAGGCCCGTGAGCTTTTTGTCTCCCTCACATACACTTACATTTTTAATGCCACAAGGCGTACATTAAATTAAGGATTCTTGTATATGCAATTATAGCATTTTAAAGAGTTTGTTCAGCAGCTGTTGAAAATAAGTATCAGCCACTCTGGGCAATTAAATTTCATAGCTCAAAACGACAGAAGGAGCATTTTCTATTAGCACAAGCAGTAGGGAAGCAGATATTATCTGAACTTGAAAATTATTCTTGCTAAAGGAAAACTGGAAAGGCCATTGTCACTTGCCAAATAAAATTATTACTTTTAAAATAAATAGTAATTAATGTTATATACTAGAGGGACGAAGAGCTACAGAAACTATTAACTGCTCCATTTAGTGTGTTACGTATCAGAAAATTTATTTAGGTTTTCAGGAACACGGACTTTCCTTTTGTCACTTTTTTGTTCCATTCCTAGTACAACTGAACTCTAGTACCTGTCGATGGGCCCTATAGACTATTAAATCGTCGATTCTCTTACCTAAATAAAGACAGAAAATCTAGTAGGGCTATTGTGTTTTTTCAGGTTCCATTTTCACGAAAGAACAGGAACTTCAATGAAACTAAGCCGAACAACATTCCCACCCTCCCTAAATTGCAGGTTGTTTAAACATTATATATTGTTTAAAATTATTTGGTTGATCAGAAAGACAAAGTCACCATATGTTTTTCATATTCAATAGATCTCCAGATGGTATGATTAACAATGTACTGTAATTACATGATGTACAAAATTGACATTATTTACATTAATTACATAAAACCATAATTAATAAAGGAGAAAGTGGCAGAGATGCTTTCTGTTATCAGATACTATCTTGCCATTCAGAAAGACACATGCAATATCTGCCCAGCTTTGTGTACAGTTGCAGGTAAATAGTGTAACATCATCTGTTGCAAAATATTTAAGGCATACACAAAAGATATGGCATGCATAGTTTAAGTCACAGGCAAGGTGAGATCTTGAACATAAAGCTACCCTAAAAGTAAAAATAGGGTAAAGGTTCTCAGCCATTACTCAACCCCAGAGGAGGAAAAAAAAGAGGTGTAGAAGAGCTCTGCTAACTGGTTACCCCTAAATCAGGAATGGCAAAGCCCAGCAGTGGTAGAGACTGCACAAGTGGAGCAACATGTGCCCCAAATCCAGGGTGACACTGGGAGTCCTGAGCTTCATGAACTGCTCGGGGGAATAGGCTCTATAGAGTCAGGGGCACACAAGACATGTATCTTTATTCCTCAGAATTTTTTCTGTAACATTGCTTTCCATAGACTGAAATTATATCCTGCAATATATGAGGAATCAGGCTACCTAATTTTAGTATACTTGTGCCTCCCCAACACTTCTGCAGGAAACTAGGGTGTGCCAGCCCTGGACAAGAAGAGCTTGGTTCACTCATCACCCTCCTGACCCTAAATCCCAGAGCAATTCCAGCTCCTAAGTCGGGTACCTATGACACATCATCTGAATATAGCCCGTTGTTCCCACTCTTAACACACCTTCAGATTAGCATGCTTTCAGCCAATATCTGTAATGCACTCTGGCACTGCCTGCCCATCACAGGAGTACAGGGAGAAACATTCTCTATTGTACTATTTTACATCTTAATCTTACAATTCATACTTTTTTTCCATCTGCCGTGCTCTGGGCATAAAGATTAAGCCCAGAATACTTAATCTCTTACAAGAGAGTTCCTTTTTGTGTTTTCCCTATAATTTCAGGCTAATAGCTATTCTGCAAAATTTACCGGTCTATTCTCCACGTGCTATCTTAGGATTTGCATACATAAGTCTTATCTCTGCTAATGGTGCTGGGAAGGATGTGCATAAATCCCCACATAGAGAGAGATGAAATAATGGGACTCTTAAGGCTTATTTATTTCACACTGGAAAACATGTTATAGTTATTGCAATAATCTCTACAGCTCTGGTGTGGTGTATGAAAGAAACAGGTATTCCATATATTGCTGTGTAACTTCATTTAATGATTACTGTAAAATCCAGAAAACCCTTGCTACCAAAAATATTTGATGCATTTCAATTGCTTTTTATCCATTATAATATATATTTTGTCTGGTAATTAATACCCCCTTTTTTCTGCACATATACAACATTCTTTTCTTTATATTATGTTTCATACAGTCTACATAGAGTCTATGCCATTTTAGGTTAATAAAATTAGACTCCTGCAATTATTCTTCACAGAAGCCAGTGATAATATTAATCATTCCTTCAAATTGTTCTTCCAGACAATGTAATGTTCTTCCAGTAAAATGTACAAGATGTCCTCATTGAACATTTCATTAACTAGCTCCTTTAGTGCTCTTTGGAGTATGTTTACTATGGCATCTGTGTATATGTAAATTATTTAAAGCTTTGCTTTAAATTCTTCATATGCTTCTCTTGATATATAGATTTTCCACATTTTTTTGCTGCCTCAAACTCTTATATACGCATTACACCAAAGGTGCATAGTCCTGATTTGAATTTCTACTATGATCTACCCATTTCTTTTCTATGTGAGCAGCTGAAAAATGTGGGTCAAGGGTAAATCTTAGCTTAGTGGCAGTGAACAGTGAAAGCCAAACATATCTGATCTGGTAAGTGTCTGCAGTCACGTGAGCTGAAATTGCTGTGGATCAGATGTCAATTCTATTTGAATATGTGGAGAATCAGCAAAGTGAACTTGCTGCTAGCTGAGAAACATTTGTAAACTACACTAGTTAATTTTTAACTTGAGGAGGAGGCCCAAAGGTATAGCAAGTTATTAAACCCCTGTTTTTTTAAAGTAAAATGATTTTCTGGTTTTCAGTAGTTGATGACAACAAATCAATACCTTAGGGTATGTCCATATAATCATGGGTTTAGCAAAAACACTTTCTTGAACTTTAATCTGCATGCTGTCTAACTTCACAAGGAATTACAGTTAACAGGATTTAGAAAAATATTGCAGCCTAAAACCATTTTCTTTTCTGAAAAACAGAGGGAGGGGTATTACCCCTTGCCCTTCGTTAAGATAGTTGTTCAAATATTTAAGTTTCTGAATGGACTCAGAGAGCTTAACCAGTAGATACCTCAATCCCAAGTGTGCCCCAAATGGTGTCACATCATCCCAAAGACATTTGCAAGCACGCAGAAGCAGAGGAAATTTTCGAGTTACACTTTTGCAAAGATGTGAGCTCCAAAGTGGGAAAAGGAGCAGAGGTTCTTTGAGAAGCAAGGCAAAAAAGCCAAAGATGCAGTCAGAAAAAGCACAGAGGCTCTCTGCAAGTGACAGGGAGAAAGAACCATCTGAATTCACTGCTAACAGAAGAAGAAGGTGTTTCGCAGAGCTGCGTACCCACCCACACCTGGTGCTGGAGGGCACATGGCTACAGCAGCGCCTGCTGGGCACTGTGGCCCTGTCAGGCAGCTCCCCTTGCCAGTTGTCCTCACCTCTGCGACATCTCGTCAGCGAGATGGGACACCGGCTCAAGCAGGCCACCCTGCATTTTCATAATTGGGCTTATATCAGGAAAATGGATGCTGCAGGTCTGAGACACTGTGGGCTGCAGGGGATGCCGAGGGGCATCCACACTCTCACCCCTCCGTGCAGGGGCCGAGGTGCAGGGCACCAGCAAAAGCTTGGCTCAATTACAAAGCCCCAGAGACACTGGGAGGTTTTCCAGGTCAGGCAGAATTTAGGGAATTTATCAAATTGTCACAGAGTTTGGCCATGGCATCAGTGCCTGTCTCACCAAGCAGGGTGGTTTGGAGCAAGCCTGAGCGCTGTACAGTACCCGCTAGTGGAAGCTGCCAGAAGTGGGAAGGAAAGACCTGAGACATGTATCAGTGTAGAGAGGAGCCAGCAGCAGTCATGCTGTGGTTTGCCGTCTGGGACATAAGTAGAGTGAAGGTATTTCTGTTGTAAGGCAGGATTTCATAGGATTGGATTTAATCTGCATGATCTGATTTGCATAGGTGGTGAAATCCTGCTACTCCTTTGGCTTCAATATTTAGACCAGGGATATTATATTAGACTATATGACAAGCTATAGATTGAAAAACACAGAATTTGTAACAACCCTTTTCCAGAACTCTCCTTTGATGCAAATGCTTATTTTGATACACCTACACAAAAAGAACCATCTCCATAGAAACCTCCTGAACCTCATGTCTTAAATAACTACTTTAAAGGGCTTATCTTGAGAGTTATTGAGGACACTCAGCTCTCACTGTCTCCTAAAATAGCAATAACTCTAGAAACTGCAGTGCTCTTTTCCGCTGTGTATTGACAAAAGTACAGCCATTCAACTCAGATTAATGTAAAGAGTTCAATATTTTAATAAACTGAAAAATAAACCTCTACATATCCAAATTTTCTTTAGCTTATTTTGTATATTTTTTCATCTGAGCAGGTTCGGATAATGCCCATACAAACTTAAGTGATTTTCCACTGAACTAAACATCAGATATTGGACTCAGACAATCAACTCTTTCTTTGTAGCCAATGGAGAGAATCAGGTACTTGCAGACAAATATTTATTCTTCCTGGTTCAGACATCTTCTTTGCACAGATTATCAAGGAGGCCTCAGTGAGTAACACAGATAATTGAGATGCCTAACTTCTGGATGACAGAAGTTAAGGGGGATGAATTCTCTTTCTTGTGTTAGTCAATTCCTAGAGCCACAACCTCTGTGATCCTAGCTAAAACCAATATAAGCCATCCAGCTGACATTGCTTGATTCCTATAAAAAATCCAGTAAACAAAAGGTCTTTGTACATATATGTGTAAAATAGTCTTCAAATGCCAGTAGTAAATACATGTGGTGAGTAGATAGGACTCTCTACAAATCTGTATTACAAGATCTTTTCTTGGTTGTGGGAAAATTAAACAGCTTATTCAAATCCTTTGTGTATCCCTGTTTACTAGTTATGAATATATGCTCCTTGAAACCAGCAGGAATTTAAGTGCTTCCTGACAGCAAGGTAGTCTAATACATGGTGTAATACAGGGCTCAACTCTATGAGGTATCAAAAAGTGAAGTATTGAGTGCCTTCGGTTCCTGGTGGCTTAAGCAGAGCACGACTGAATATTGATGGGACTCAGAGCCTTCCAAGCTCAGCTCTTTGGGGACCTCTCCAGCATCCTCACCTGGGATTTTCCTCCATGAGAATTAACTAGAAATTGTGGGAGGTTGTTTTCTTCTTTAGAGATTGGAAAGAACTGCCAGGACAAAGCTTTTATCTCTCCAAATGCCACTTCATGCTTTGGCCAGTAGCTTTATGACAGCCTATATTACTCCTACTACGATACTAAATACAGTTAGCACAAAGCATTTTGATTAAATGTAGTGCTATTCACAGTAACCTAAACCCAAAACCCGCATGTTTGATTACTGTGTGTGACTCTGTTAGCAAGTGTCCTCTGTTAATACTGATAGCAGGTGACTATTTTCAAGCTCCTTGGCTACTCTTAATTTTCATCTTTCAAACTGGAGATTTTCCCTAGTCTCAGAGCAGACTGAGTAACATTAATGTCAAATCTCACAATGGAAACTGCCTGAACAGGGGGAAGGCTGAACAGAAAGGCTGGCATTTGCACCACTGAACAATAGGTGCAGAAGAAAAGACAACCTGGCCTGTATTTACTGCAACAGCTTCTCCCTGGTTCTTGTAGGCCTAGAGTTGTTCTAGAGCATCGTGCCTTAATAAGCTATACCGTAAGCTCTCAAGAACCTTTGAGTGACCAGATTGGATCATAAGCAATGCCTCTAATGCTTTGGGACTGGAGCCAGTATGTCTGTGAGGTGATGCTCTGTGCCATGTAGATTTACTGGCAAAGGTCAGCTTTAGTTTTAGTTTTAGATCTGTGCTCCATATTCATAGTAATATGTAAACATGCCTGAAGGTTTGCAAAAAGTTCATGGGCCAAATGATAACACCACAAGATCACTGAATCCTTTTTTTTGGAAGAGACCTCTGGAGGTCATCTAGTCCCTGCCTTGCTCAAAGCAAAGCTAATTTAAAAGCTTTAAACAGGTTTTTCAGAGCTATGTCCGGTGGATTATTTTAAAAGAATCCCAAGGATGAAGATTTTATAGCCTCCCCAGTCAATATGTTTCAGTGCATGATGACTCTTATTGCATAATTTCCATTTCAAAATAATTAAATTATTAAAAAAAAAAAAAAAAAGAAGAAAAAACCTCCTTCACTGGCCACCTCCACAAAACAAAAGCAAAACAAAACTTTCATTTAAAACCTGCTCTCTTGGCCACTCCTGAAAATCTACACTGCTTAATCCTAAAGCAGCTAAAAGCGATCTAATACTTGGTATCAAGGGATAAATAACAAGATCTGTAGATAGAATTAGGTACAGAATTGAAGACTATGTCAGATTTACTTCTGAGCAAAGATTTCTGTTGGACTCAGTCCTGAAGTCATTCCTCAGGAATGCTTCCCCCAGTGACAATGTCCCAAAGTAAGGTAAGCTGAGCAGTTGTGCCATGCTGCCATGAGCTCTGGAAAGGGAGCAATAAAGCAGATGTCTGCTCAGGATTAGAGGACACTGGAGAAGTAAGTGTTGATGATAAGTATGCAGGTGCTTATGACTGTAATATCCAAGCGACTTCAGTGCATACGATCATTTACAGCTGCCTTTATTTTAAAGGGCGTAATAAAATGTACGTAAAAAATGGAGGCTTTTTAAATTAACTTGTGATGTGATTGTTTGGGGCTTTTCAAGGATCTCACTGATGGGCCCATTTTGAGAAAGTATTGAGCGCTGGCCTTTTTGAATTACCCAGCCTTTTCTAGTTGTTGAGAGTTATACATCCAAAACCGCTGTTCACTTTATTTACAAAGACAATTTAGTTTGTAAGTATAAGAATACCTATCAGTCTGAAAAAAATTACTGTCTAGGTAATAATGCCCTCTATGAGTAGCTTCAGGCATCATCTCCCATAAACAACCACTCTTGACCCAGAGGATAGTAGCTTTCCATAATCACCCGCAACTCCAGTTAATATGTAACATACCATGTGTGTAACAAGAGACTAATGCCTACAGGGGAAAGGCTAGCTCTGCCTCAGAAAACTTTGGTGATGCATTTTCCACAATCTGCTCTACAGTTTTGGAAGTGCACATACAGATTAAATTTTACTTTCTAATTCCACTAAAGCTATGATAATGTGAGTATGAATAAGTTTTAATTACCAAGGCCAAAAAGGGAATGTTGTTCTTAATGCTTTGCCTAGCCACATCAATGTTTTATGTATGATTTTAACCATGAAAAGACTTATTTTGCATCATCTCAAAGAAAATGCAGGAAGGTGATGGGATAGGCAGGCACCATTTTGCTCAAACCAAAGGTGACTGGTGTAATGCAACAGCTTATTTTGTCTCTTCTACCTTCTGGTTATCTCTACCTTTTGCTAGATCACAAACTGTGAAGGGTAGGAACCATGTCTTTCTCATATTTTTGTTTTCTACTTAACACAGCAGGAGCCAGGGGCCTCTAAATGCTACCACAAAATTGTACTGATAAATACTTGTTTGGAGACCAAGAAATGTGGCAGAAGTAAACACATTTTTAAATGTTTTGCCCTGCAGTTAGAACACGTTTCTCGTCTCAGCAGAACATGTTAGCTGAGGTTCAGTGACTCACTAAACTGTAGTCACGTGGGCTTTTTGTGAGTTTAGAGTGTGGACAGAGGTTGCTTGTGCCTGCCTGCAGTGCACGCATGGATGTACCTCGAGTCCTTTGTGGGTCTTGGTCTAAATTCTAGAGCTGCACAGATAATGGTTCTTTTTCATCATGGTTGCTGAGTCAAAAGGTGTGTATGTGTGTATGTTGTGGAAGAGGAAAGACAGCAATGTACAGGCAATGTTATTTAATTCTGCTTTAGCATTAAATGTTTCATTTGAGGGGAGTCCTTCAAGTCAAGTGGCCTTATTCATGACAGTTTTGGGGAGCTCTCCTGCTTTTGCAGGGCTACAGGCTCTCGCCAGACAGTACCAGCAAAAGTGTCTGTAGTGGCATGTTGCAGACAAGACCAGCTACGACCATTGCAAGAAGGATCTGGATAGCTGAGCTTCATGCAGGGTTAGGAAAGGTGCGAAGTGCAGCTGGCACTGCAGCAGTAGCTCTTCTGCTTCACCAGCTGCATCCCACCAGCACTGCACATTGCTGCAGTGTTAGTGCAGTGCTTTGGGGAGTTCCTGATGTTCCCAATGCAGATGTGACCAAGGACAGATTTACCTCAAGACCTTCAGACTTTTTCACTTTGGAACTGTGTGGTACAGTGAGTGGTCCAAATGATGAAGTAGGAGAGCCACTGCACAACCCAACTTTTCCTCCTCTTACGTTACTTTTACCTTGCTCTATGCAGATCTAGATGCATCTGCTTCTGAGCAAGCATAACTCCAGAATAACAACTTTATCAAAGCCACTCAAAGAGGATTGTTCCTGGTTTATGTTAGTAGGACAGTTTTAATATTAAAACCGCCAATCAGGGCCCATTCTTTCTTTGTCAGCTGGTTTTCTGATAAAGTTATCACAAGAAATGGACACAAAAGCCAGAGATTGTTCCCAGCTTCATGGAAAGGAGCTCATAGACAATGTTGCTGGTTTGGCAAATTAAGCCTAAATTACTCTGCTTCCTGCATTCCTGATCAGCCAGTCAGGCACATCAGACGTGTGTAGAAACTGTATGTCACCTGTGCTTGGAGTTTAATTTCAGTGCACTCATGATACAGGGTTGTCTTATCATAGAATCATAGAATCGTTAAGGTTGAGTCTTGAACTCGCAATAAATCCTGATCTTAAAAATTGTTGTTGTTATGAGCAAAAAACTGCATGCAGCTTGTTGAAATTGGTTTGTGGTTTAGGACAGCTACTTGACATTCTCCTTGGCATCACTGACCTCTTTTCCTGTGTCATCACTGGCATCTACATATAAAAGCAGTAAAAAAATGGTTCCTGATATTTTCAAGTTACTATTCTTAACAGATTACATCATATTTCCTACAGCCAGAGTCAATTGTTTGGCCAGCCCAAGGAAGACTGCTCCCAAGGCACCCAGGGTGCTGGAAAGCCAGTGAGCTCAGCACCCAGCATGATTTGGCTCTGCTACAACAAGGTGACCTGGTGAACAAGCAACCCAGCAGCCAGCATAGCTCCTTGAAAACAGGTGGCAGCGTGATCATGTCATTTCCTTTCCACCACCAGCCTGGCAGCTGCCCTCCATGCTCAAGCAAGAGATCTGGCCTCTGGCCAGCACAGGTTCCTACTCTAAAGGTCAAATGCAGTTTCCACCAGCAAAAAAAAGGCCTCCCTCAGAGAAAACAAAATAAAGTATTAAATGTGATTAAATGTGTGCCTCTGAAAGGAAATGGTCAGTTGTGTGTTAAAGATCAAATTCCAGTTGTTGCAACCCGGTTTTGTTGCAATCCTGCAATACCAGCAAGCAGACACTCAGTGGGGAGAATCGGAAGAGTGATGTGCCTAACATTTGAGGAAACCACTAAGAAACCACCGTATAAAACAATTTGTCCCCGCAAAACTATTAATGGAACAAAAAGTGTTATTACACAAAACATTCCAGAAAATGTAACAAACTAGGAAGATTTCTTCACAACCCTACATATAACATGCAAAGTTTTTTAATAACGTAGTTAACCACTTATGGTAACATTTTTAGAAAGCAAGAATGATCAAATAGTCACAAATTCATCACATTGCTGCTTTAGGCAGTAAGATTGCCCAAAATTTTACACTTTAAGATTCCATGTTTTATTTTGTATAGTTTTCCCAAAGTTACTAGAAGTTTTCTCCTCAGACTATGGGGTATTTTTCTTTAGCTAATATAGTTCAGCTATTTGAAAAAAAAAAAAAAAGATAAAAATGCAAAAATATCTGCTTACCTTTAAAAATTGTTTAAACCCCTTTACTGAAAAGCCATACCTCTGAGCAGAGTCCTAAGCACGGTATCATCATATTTGCATGGGCATACTTTTTCCTACCCAATAAACTGCTAATCCTATTTAATCTGTATTGTGTAATAACAAAATCTTGGTTCAATGCAGACTTGAAATCTAACAACAGAATTCTCTGAAGATTTTGATTACAATGAACACTCTCTGTCCCCCAAAATTCCCTAGATGTCTATTTGTCAGAAAATGAGTGGGGCAAAGACCTTATGAAATAATGGTGATTGCTTAATGAAATACAGACCATCATTCATACTTGCCAAAAGATTGCATGACTGAGTTCAGTTCTAGCATGCAATCGTATCTTAATATCTGCTTTCTGAATAGGACATTTTATATATTTTTATTATTATTAAGATTGTTTAGGTAAGGTGCTTGTGCTGAGCCTAAGTACAGATATATCAGAACTGAAAGGGTTATATTTACATTGCACTATGCTGGGACATGAGAAGACATCCCAGCTAGTGCCACACAAGCTAGGTCTCAAATTGGAAGCCGTGTGGCTGTACCAGCACAAATGCTCTGCTGGCCATAGAATTATGCCAATGCTGCTCTTCTGGGATTTACTCGTCTGTCAAGTCTCTATATGGTGCTGACCAGGCATAGCTAGACATAGCCAAAAATAACATCAAAACTGAAGTATGAGACTTGCATTAGCAGACAAAGGTAAACATGGATAAATGCAGGATATGGCTATACCTGGGCCCCTCAAATGTAAGCAAACCTCCTCATATATACAGAAAAGATTGTTATTTCCTAGGTCAAACCATGCAAAATTTGAAATTAACATTTGGGAGAAACAGGATTGGACCTTCTGAGGATATATAAAATAAAACACAGGCTATGATATAACCTCTGTCACAATGCTGAATGCCTCCTAACATCAATAGGAGTTCAGACTGCAGATATAGATCTCAAAATAACATAGAAATTGAAAGACTTCCCAAAAGATGCCTAAGAAAGCTGAATAACTTTCTTTAATCAGATAGATTATATGCTGCCGCTAGAACAATTGCGGTCCAAGCCACATGACTACTGTCGTTTCAGTAGATGAATGGGTGAATGAATGAATGAATGACTGAGTGAATGAGTAAATCATTACAAGGTCTATTACGAGCAGACTCAGTGTTATAACGAAGCCTGGAGACAGTCTGAGTTTTCTAATGTACCTGATTACCATTAAAATGGAAAAGCAGCTGTACAGACAGTCTCTTACAGGAAGCTTTTTCCAAGAATGTTTACTTTTATATTTAAGATTAATTAGCAAAATCAGATCACTATATTTTTATCAGCAGTGAAGTAGTGCCTGTAAATAAATGTTAGAAAAGAAAACCCCAAAATCTTGACCCTTACAATGTATTTGAAATAATTTCATCAAAATTAAAGGTTTGAGAGATAAAATATTTGAAGATGTCAGCTTTGTAGTTAAAAGTCTCTATGTTAAAGTAAAATAGGTAATTCAGATTGTACCTCTTGCTTTGCCATGCCAGAACTGTGCAACTCAACCTTTCTGGATGGGTTTCTTCTGCTTTGTTCTGTCCATGCCTTTGCCATGGGTCATACATTGCTCAAGCCTGTAATAGCAATTAAGGTCTTTGAGACATGACCTGACTCTTGAAATTAGTTGAAAGTGGTCAATAGACTCATTAATGGTGTAATCCCATAAACCTAATTTCTTAGGCTAAAAATACACCCCTCACAGCAACTCTTGAGACTGAAACAGGCTGGAGATGTATATATACATATACATTCCCAGTCTTTACAGGGTTTGAGGGAGACAAGGCCCCTCATCCTCAATCTCTGTTTCTGAGGTATTTGTGTCCCAGCTGTTCTGGAACCTAGGAGAAGTTCTGCATTTCCCAATACATACACTCACTGACTTCGGGGATGATCCATACTATAGTGCTTCCTCGGGTGTCTACTTCGAACTTTAGAGTAAGAAGCCAAGACACAAAAGAAGAAGGCATTTTTAATTTTGTTCTTTTTTTTTTCCCAATAGCTCTAAAATTTCCAGATGACAGAGCAAGAGTTACGTTGAGGGAACCCAGTGGCTCAATTTCTGAGCAATGGCAAAAAATTTCATTTATGTGGAGATACCCATGCAGAGAAATATGCACATTTATACTTAATAAAATGCTCTTCAGCATCAGGCAAATGTGAGGGCTGTCTACTTAATCATTACAAAGGTCACATTATTTTTTTGTTACCAGATATCTCAAAAGAAAGGCTTAGAAATCTGCAAGAAATTCACCAGTTACATTGGCTGAGTGAAATAAAAAGCTAATATTATTTCCCTGTAAATATTATAATTTGAAGTAATGTCAAAGGAAACACTACTCCTGGAGAGCAGTTAGCCACTTTGAGTAGCAGAAATTGTGACAAGTAGCAGCAATTCTTTATACCAGCTGTAGAAATGCTCAGCTCACTATGCAACTATGCTTACTTGAATGAAATGCAACAGTGATCAATAAGTGTTTGCTTCTGGAACATCATCAAGTTCATTTTCAAATGAGACTTCTTAAAAGCCTTAATTTTATAATAGGTTTTTCTGTGAGTATAATCATTGATAGTTCTCATCTGCTTTGTGTTCATTAAATGAAAAAATGCCCCCAAAAATCACTTTTCATCATCACTCTTTTTGTTCTGAGAACAAGGAATTCTTATAGTTGTGAAAAAGGTCAAGGGCTTCCTAAGTCTTCAGCATCTAACACATCAAGTGACACTCCCCTGATCATAAGATTAAATAAAGTCACAGGATGTGTGCCCTACGGATATTGGTTAAACTATTCTGGAGCTGAGTGGATTAGACTGGCATCCTGTGTTTTACTTGAAAGGGTACTATGCCAGAAAGGTCAACAATGTTTCAAGGAAGTTGTTAATTGAAATCAACCAAATGAGACAACTCTCTTCCTGGAGGAAAACTTTGTCCAGCCCTGCTTTGCCTTCAGGATAATATGTATCAGAACTGGCATTTAGGCATTGTGACCAGAAATTTTGCTGTTGATCAGCTTGCACAGCAAAAGAAACAATTTGTGCATTTTAGCATATCTCCCCTGACCTTCAGAAAACTACATCAGTTTTTCTGTATATCTTCATTATTCTTATTCAGGAAAAAAGAAAATCAGGAGTACTTATGATAGCAAAATTTTACTTATTATAAGTTTGTAAACTTGCAAATTATGGCATCTGTCTTGATCCTATCAGTTCTTGCAGATAAGGTTTGGATCAGGTCAATGCTTTCTGGGTACTTCCCAAGAAGGAACTCACTGGTAGTGGTTTCCAGCACCAGCTTTATAAGCTTTGTATTTGTAGGAGGCACAAAAGTGCTAAATCTCAAAGGGAGTATAAAGTGGGGGCTGTGACCAACTGTGGTCAATGCCTAGGCACCTTCCACCCCTCCCCACCCCCCCATCCCCCGCAGGAGAAATGAAAACTATCTTCATTTTTGGAAAAATGCCGAGTCAGTAAGCCTTATCCTCTTTGCCTACAGCTGAGAGCAGACTCAGGGAGCCGAGGCCTTTGGGAAGGTTACAGGCAGTCCCTATATCTGAGTTATTTCCAGGAGAACACAATTGCAAATTCCCATTGTCATCACTGAGACAAGATTGAGGCCTCATGCATTTCCCCCATGCTATCACCATGGCAGCTATTTTTCAGTATTGAAGAAGTGATTCCAGTCTAACTTAATTGTGCTAAGTGGTGAGTGGCTCTGTTAATGAATTTTTAGAAAGCAGTTTGAAAACTCTTCTTGAAAGGTATGCCATTAACACGCTGCCCTTGTTGGAAAGAGTTGCACTGGCTGTGTCATGGCCCAGTTGCTGGCTCTTCGTGCTATTTCAGGGCCAAATCATGCTAGGTGCATACTGTCCTTGTAGTTTCATTTCCACCAACAGATAGTTGGCAAAGTGCTCCATTCAGAATATTCAGCATGTCCTTCTGAATGTTCATGTCTTGGAAACTGGAGAAATAACTTAGTTTGACTGTAGTTCCAGTGAAATGAGGTTCCCAGGAAGAGGTAACCTCTTCTATTAGACCAATGGATAAAGCTGGAGAAAAATATACACAACTTTTTGTACACAAACCTTTTCTCTGCACTCCTTATAACAACAACAAAAAAAAAGGTTTTGACTTTTTCTGGGGTTGAACTGTGATTCCTTACTGTCCTCTGAGACCTCACCTTATAAATGTTGCTGCTTCAGACAAAAACTGTACTTCAAAACCAAACCCAAAATAGTCTATTTCTCTTTTCTTGTGTTTTTTAAAACATTTCTTCTCAAATCTTAAATTATTTCCATTTCACACAATTGCATGTTTTGACTTTCAGAAATTCATGTATATATGTTTAAAACATGAACAAATAAATATTCTTCAAATATCTTTCCTCAAAATATTGATGCAGAGCTTCTTGATATCTGAATGGTCCATCTGGGGTCATTCACATGTCAAGGAGAATTAGGTTCATCTCATCTAATTTTTTTATGTCTTCTATATTAGTATTGACATGTGAGATGATGATCTAGACCCCATTTGTACCAAATGGACTATAATTGGCATTTTTACAGCATGACTGATTTGATGTATTTAGACATCTAGTTTGGGATGAGTTGAATAGGATTCTGGAACTGTAGACCTATTGCTATTAAAGGGAATCCAGGTGCGTAGTTTACATACAGCCCTCTACATTACTGGTTTTTAAAGTCTTGCATTTGATCACACCCAAGATGTCAGATGAAATAGTCATAAAATCTTCATTTCAACTTGCTAAAATTTAGCCTAAAATTCTATTCCCAGCCCCTTTTGTTGCAACATAAGAACCTGATTCACACCTGCCAAGAAATCTATCAAAATAAGAGCACCCTCAGAGAAAACTTTGGGCTTGAAATAATGTTATTTTCCATTTACATTGGAGCACTCTGGCACTGGGACTGATATCTGTAGACTTGTGTCTCCAGTGGTGTCTGCCAAAGGTCTCTGAAGAGTTGTGAGGTGGCTGGCTGAATCAGATGTACATATGTGTTTCCCATGAACTGATAGCAAATTTTTCCCAATGTTCTGTTAAATGATTTTGCAGATTCATTGATTGCCATAAGAAAATCTAAGCACGTAAGTCAAAATGAAAATATTACCCTGTGAAGGACTAGATATCATTATCCATAATGGTAGTACTGTGGTTTAATTGAAGACAACAGTGTGAAATGTTAAATGGGCAGTATAAACATCTATCCCAGAGTTAGTAATAAACAAACTTCAGGAACAAACTTATTTTCCTCACCCCTTTCAAAAAAGGTCTTGCTATCAAAACGCACCGGTAAAAGCAGCGCTTGTCAGTATAAGCCAAATATGTGTACAAACCAGTGACCATCTCATTTCCATGTGGAGTTATTTAACTTCTTTGCAAGACTGTGATAAATATACAGGTAAATATAACTAGCAAAGGAGAGTGAATATGAATCTCAGGTATTTTTAAATTACATTTTCTTTAAGTACTTCATGCCAGGTGCTACCCACGGATGACATAAAAAAACACATTAACTTAAGCCAGTAGATTTTACTATCAACTACCCACAGTATTGAACAAAATGCTGCAACAACTCCTACCAATTAAAACTCCCTAATTATTAAAGTCTAGAAAACCATTTTTTCAAACTAGTGACAAAAAGGTTTTTGTTACCAACATTCAAATACTCAATAGTTTCTCATGTTGTCCCATTTCTGCACTGTTTTCCTTTTTCATGACCAAGAAGTGGTGGAAATTTTTGGCTCAATAACTATCACTGACGAGTTACACAAGATTCTAAATAAAAAACAGCCATTCTAGTAAATTAGCCACTAGAGTGAACGTAACACTGAATGTAATACAAACATGGTTACAGCAGTATATTGCCAATTAACTTCTTCACTCCTGCCAAATGTGAAGAGTCCAGTAATAGGGTCATTGAGCTGCTGTGCCACACTGCTGAACAGATTCAGCGTATCATACTTTTTTCTTTTTAACTTTTTTTCTTTAACTTGGTTCAAACCTCACATGTCTCAGGATTTAATGAAAAATCAGACTTGTTCTTATTTCTTCATAAAGAATGCTCTAGTTAACTAGATAACAATAGGAAATAGTGACAATGAATTTCTGCTAAAGCAAAATATTCCTTTCCCATCTTGTACGTGAAGGTGGGGCATCTAAGCCCTTGACATCTCAATGAAATCTGAGTGCACCTCATGCAGTTCTTCCCCTTCCCTTTATATGTGTTGAAAGAGAAAGTTGGGGAAGAAAAGATGAAGCATGATATTGGAGAAAAAAAAAATGCTGCCAGACTTCCGAAGATGATCTATCCACTAAATGAGAGTACTTTGTTCTTAGTCACAAGATCATCCCAGCTCAGGAGTTACCTAAGTGAGTTAAGTGAAGGAGAAGGAATAGCAGTGTAAGTAAGGTTCATTATAAGCAATAACCTACTTAAGTAGAGTGTACTGTGTGAGACACGTCTGTCACAACCTCATATAAAGGCAGGTTGCCAGCCTCTGTAATTACTTTCCTAATGATTTTAGTTTTCTATAAATTTAGTCCCATATGAGTAGTAGGAGCCAGTGTTCATTTGCTTATACTGCTACTTATTGGTGTCATTGCTCTCTGTCCTCTCAGATGCCTCAGCAGAAGCAGGCAGCCCATCTCACAGGGAATCTGCCTGCTTGCCATCTGGTGTACAGCATTAGTGTACTTAACACTGTTGCATGGCTTGAGGATCTGTCTTTACCTTTATATCATAATGTTTTTTGTCTACAACTACTTATTTTTCACAAGTATTTGTCAGAAAGGTGAAGGCACCAGAACATCTGAGCTTTAGCTCCACTTCCTTAAATACTCCAGCATAAGCTGTGTTTATTTATATGTTCCATAGCTACAGTGTGGCTTCCTTCAGAAGGACAACTTAATGACAAGGATGCTGCAACTCAATTTTAAATACTAACAATCTTCCTAAATACAAGGTCTGACTAATGTGGGGGAGGTATTAAATAACCATATTAAATGCTAGACTCTATCATATATGTGGGTGAGGATTTTTCACCCTTGACATTTGATGGGACAGCAGAGTTTACTTCTGAAAAGAAAAAAAGCCACTGTTGCTAGAGAAATGGTTTCAGGGGCTTTCAACTGTTATTTTCAGGAAACACCCAGAATAGTTTGGATGAGTCAGAAAGACAGAAGAGGTTTAAGACATCTCTGTTGCCAATTCAGCTGGGGGCATCTAAACACCAAAGCTGTTCCCAGATTACTGTATTACTCTTTCTGCACTTGCTGTGTGTCTGGGGACACGACCAGTGACTTCTCTCTGATAAACGCTTCAGCACTCTTCCCTGGAAATCTGTGTTAAGGTTACAGTCATCTGTACGGCATAGGGAATAAAAGCAACAGATTAGCAGTGGTGCAAAAAACCTAGACAGGGCAAGGGCAACATGCAACTTGTACGCACAGGGAACTCGGCTGAGACTTAGCTGCGGTCTAAGGCATGTACAGAGAGTAACAGCAGAGCTCCTAAGGACCTCACTTTCCATAATTGCTACATTATTGTGAATTTATTTTAAAATATGTTGTTTACTTAAATAGTTAAGGACAGTAATATAATGTATTACTGTAATGTATATACATACGTAATGCCTTTAAGCAGTACAAGAAAGTTCTCTGCACATTGACTGGTCAATGTCTGTGAAGAGGAGCTCTGCCCTGAGAGGTGCACAGGAGAGACCCAAACCTGAGAAGGTACCTCTGGAAACAACTGAGAGAAGGGAACAACTACCCTTTCTTCCATGGCAAGAGATATCCAGATTTCAGGTGTTATGTCAGGAGCATTTACCATTCAACAGAACACCTTGTTAGTATGTCAGCATGAAACAGCCCCAGCTGCACTGGCACTCTTTCAAAAATTATATCCATCTGCATGTGACACTCTCTGAATTACCACACACAAACATTCCTGGTCTGAACTGCTTTCAGGCGTTTTGCCACTAGCTTCTGCAGGCCTGACCCGAGTGATCCTCGCCCCGAATCACATGTTGGTCACTGCAATCATCTGAGTTAAAAAACAAAAAAAAAAAAAAACAACACACACACAAAAATTTCCAGAGTACAAACTGGAATGAATTCAAGCCTCATGTGACTGTCCTGTTCATTGTATGCTTCATTGACTTTAGTACAGACACATTGTACTTGCCACAGATATTTTGTAAATACCATCAGCAACATAATTTAAGTCTGCCTAGATAAGGGTAAGATTTTTCTTACGTTGATGGTACTTCTAATTATATTTTTTCTGGAAGATAAAAAGCTTAGTACATAATTTCCTGAGAATACAGTGAGTCCTATTAAAAACAATAATCACAAGAAATGAAGGTTACATAGTGACAAAAAATCAGAACTTTATGTTTCATGGATGTAAGTGGCATTTTAGCATGTGCAATTATCCATAAATTACTAGATAGAAGTCAATATTCCCACTTTCTTAGTGAAAGTACATTTTAAATAATGAGAAATACACCATATTTCTTCATTTGTATTCCTAATAATACTTTCTCACATAATGTTTTTTTCTTAAAATCCATCTGAATAAACAAAATTCTCTCATTCCCTTAGCTAAATTGGAAAAAACCCAAAGAGTTAGGAGGTAAAATTATTCTTATTGTAAGACAAACAAAAAAAGAACATCAAAATATGGTCACTCCTGGCAATGTAAACAATACCAGCAAAGTACATTTATCCATAGTTCCTTCTCATTTACATTACTGTTAACAGAATTATTCCTGGTTTATGTCTGCATGGTCAAGGAGCAGAATTTGCTCCATTCAGAGATCACTATTATCTCTGGACCAGCTGCTGTCCCTTCTGAGTATTGGCCCCTATTTTCCATAGACTGGGATTCGAATGTTTAATAATTTCTGTGTAGCACGAGAGAGAATTGAGTAAATATGCTGACTCACTGTTCAGTCAGGATGGAGCATCAGTCACTCTGATTAGGCACGTTGACTTCACCAGCACTAGGAAGACAAGAAAGAGGATGGGATTCAACCAGTCAACATTAGCCATCAGAAAATCAAGCTTCTGGCCTGAATAAGTAATTGAAATACAACCAGAAGTGAGAGACAGGCAACTCGAGGGGGCAAGTTGTTATACATCTCCTAAAATCTTAGAAAGCAGTGAGTTTCCCTTTGGATTCATCTGCATCTATCTTTCTTACACTTTCTCCAGTGACAATAATCTGAGTTTGTGACAAAATCTCCTTTTTAAATGGCTGTGCTTTGGTGATTCAAGTCCCACCTGCAGTGCAACTACTACTACCTAAGTGCTTGAGGATATTCAGTCCTTAGAGACTAGGTGAAGGCTTCAAATTCTCTGCCCATAGAAGTAAATGGACTGAATCACTAAAATTAACTAAAAGGGGCAAATGGGAATGGAAAATTACCAGGACACAAATAGTACCTTGGGGTATAAATGAGTTGCTTGTAAATATAGAAAATCTCTACTCGGCGTACAAAGTGAACTGATTGCCAAATCTGTGGTCAGGAAGGCATTCTTACCCGCCTCCCCCCCAGCATATTGGAAGAGATCTAAATATTTTTGTTGTCTTCCTCAGGCACACTGAGTCAGGCATCATCTGCTCCATCAAGTGGGCAGGTCCCCATGACCAGTATCAGGTGATTCTAGGTAAGAGTGCAGACTCTGCTGGGCACAGCTTCTTCCACATCTGGCAATGTTTATGATTAGAGAATAAAATAAAGGTGATAAAACTAATACAAAATAGAAAATAAAAAAACGCTTTTAACAAATATGTTTTACGTGCTATTCTTAAAAGGGCACTTTGCTTCCACAAAGAACATAGGCAAAGGCATGAGGAAGTTTCTTTGGTTCATAAATTTAATTAAGCCACAGTTATGCCAATTTTTCTGACTAATTGGGAATGATGAGATGTTGGCAAGCCCTATAAGTTCTCCACTCCCAGACATGTAACCCTTCACAGACCAAAGACATCACATAATAAATACACATTTTTACGTTACACTCTTTATTTAGGCACATGAAAAAAGAAAACTGCATGTTTGCTTAAGTTGCCACAAGAATTACCCATAACGAGAGTAACTGTGAAGAAGAAAAAAAGACAGGGAGATAAATACAGTGAGAAATTTTTTTCTTCATTTGCTGTCTCAGAAATAAATCAAAAATACTACTGAAAGTCAAAACATATTTCAAAATTCTTCTTCTTGCAACTGTCTCACATCTGGCTCCCTGGTTAGTGTGTTAACCATCCCACTGACAAAGCTATCAAATAAACAGCCTTTTCTTCTCTGACTTTGTATCACCATAGGTATTGCAAAGCTCTTAAAGCAAGCAAAAATAATTGCATAGTTGATCCATCATGTGCTTTCACATTTTGAGTTGTGCTGATTAAGACTAATCCATGTGTCTTCATAACTGATGGGCAATCCCAGTTTAACTTGTTATTTATCAGATTTTTCTGGGTATAGGTGAAAACAAATGTCCTCGGAGGAAGTTAGGAACAAACTAGTATTGTAAACCATCAGTCTGTTCTGTATGATCTCCATTGTCAAGACTTCAGTTATCTTTCCATGACAAACCTAAACCTGCTATCATTAGTAGGTGACATGACAATAGCATTGCTGCTAAGCATTTTCTTGTAAGACTTTTACTACCACCTACCATACCAAGGAGTTGAGAGTTAGTTTGGAGTACTATGGTCAGGCCCAATTCCCAGTTAATGCAAGGCACCTTACATTCATGAAAATGAATGGAGCTAACTGTCTGTACACGATTAAACATTTGACCCTTAAAGAGCACAGCTGAAGAGCTGAACTGAATGTCTTGTAAATGAGTTAAAACAGATGTTCACAGGCAGTTCTGCTTGTTCAAAGAGCAGTCCACAGACTGCTTTAAAGTGGCATATGGCCTGGCATAGATAGAATGGGACAGGACAGGATGGGATGGGACAGGACAGGACAGGATAGGATAGGATAGGACTGGACCAGGTTGTATGTCCTAAATTACCACATCTCCTTTTAAGAGGTGTCTTATGCTCACTGACTGACTCCCAGGTGGCAGGATATTTACCACACACCTTCACACAGTGTTCCTGGTAGACATTTCCCAGTGCCTCCCTTAAATTTCTAGTGTTCAATATAAATAGGAAGAGTTCTAAAACATTTTTGTGTTCTTTGACATCTTTAAAACTTTTATGAGCTTTCCTTTACATTTTTTCTCTCTCAGAACAGTTATTACATGATTCACTTTTAGTTCGCAAGTCTTTAGCTAGGACTTCTGAAGAAATTATGGAGTATAGGGTTCAAAATTCACTCTTCCATGCAGCTTAGAGAAGGGATTCAGGATTTGAGACCTGCTGCCAATCCAGTGCTGAATTTCCCATTGATCAAATATTAATTTAAATTATTTCACTACGTAGGAACTATCTTTATTCTCAAAATAATGATGTACAACTGCATCCATCCATTGATTAGGGCAAGCAAATGAAAGCAAAATCAAAACACTTGAAATCCTCACAAAGTGTGAATATGCCACAAATGAGACAGTACAGTATTTTATTACTACAGTCTTTGCACTGCCTCTCATCTTTCTCCTTTGCAACTCTTACCCTCTATTTGCTGTGTCTAGGCTGTGAATTGTCTGGTGTGGGAGCCGGGTCTTTGTTCTGTTCTTTGCAGAGAGATCATATCAATAAATTGTAGGGTAAAATTTCACGCTGTTCCCACTGCTGCCAATGGGCATTTTACATCAAGCTCTGCTTGAGAGGAGTATGAATCATATAGTATACTTCTGAAAAATCCCAGCCCTTCATGCATGAGGAGTAGTAAGTCCAGTTTAGTTTGTTCCTTTTCCCTGTTTGATCACTTTAACTACTTTCAACAGAAGAGGAAAGAAACTTTCGCAATCTAGTTTGCAGTTGACTTTAGGTTTCTAATTTTTAGGTAATACTGCTTTTGCAAACTAGCCCTGTTACTCAAGTTCATTAAGCTGATTTTGTACTATTATTCATTGTTGTGCTCTTCTGAGAAGGTTGTGAGGTCTGGTGATTTCATCAAGTCTTAGAAGTAAAAGGTCAACGTTCCAGTAAAGGAGAATAGTTGATTCACTGAAAAACCATGACTAAACCATCTCATCCTCCTGTGTCACAGCCAGGTCTACTCTAAGTCTGAGGAGAAATGTTGCTCAGTATGATGGTTTTGATTAGACCACCTGATTCAAACATGTTGGTTGAGATTTCCAAAGCTAATGAGGGAAATCCCCTCACTGGGTTTGAAAACCTCAAACACATTTAAAAATCTATTTACATTTTGTATCTGGCAAGCTTAACGTATTTTGTGGATCGTTCATTGCATGCTGTGTTCATTACAAGTGCAGGAATTTGGTGTTCACTATGAAATACTTGTTTCATATACAGCCTTGTCCTTTCATAGTGCCCTTGCAAAAATGTCATCGTCAATGTGTTTTAATCATTATTAGAAGCCAGCATGTGAAAGCATAGTTAAACAGAACTTGAATTTTAAAAGGTGACCCTCAAGTATTTTTGCATATATTGTGTTGTAGTGGGCAAATCAGGGACATCTTCGCTTCCAGCTCATCAACTTTCCCCAGTTGTCATGCAATTATTTACTAGGAGGACAGTGGGAATGCTGATTCTGCCACAGAAGTTGTGCTTTGTACACCTGCTTATTCAGAAAATATTCAGTTCACTTTTCAGGCAGATAAAATATAAAAGAATTGGTTAGAGCTGAGATTCTCTGCAAAGCTACACTTTTTCCTGCAAATTCAGATTCAAGGCAGGCAAAGCCTGTGAATAATGGAGACCGTCCGAGGGCATAACTTTGCTTGCAATGGAGGGAGTATGAATCAGCAAAAGAACAGGCACCCACTTATGTTCAAGACTGATTTACACAAGCCCGTAAATCATCCAAATGAGGAAAGCTAGAAGTGGAAGCTGGGAATGCCACATGTGCCATGACACATGGAGCATTATTTAAAGATCATCTTACAGAATGATTCCAAGTGTCAGCACAGCTATCCAGAATAGGAAACTGAGTCAATTAGAGGGCCACTGAACTCAAGCTTACAAACACTGCAAATTACTCACCATCATACTGTGGTGATTATGGAGCTACTGAACCAGGTTATTATCAAGTTTTCCTGACTTAATCCTTCATTTACAAACTAATGTCTTTGCCTATTGTGAGCTCAGCCTTCCAGTCTTGGGACAGCAATTAATGCTGCCTCCTCCAGAAGCATTCAGTGGAGGTCAGGGCTCTGGGGGAGGCTTCCAAAAATTCCCTCTGCCTGGACACTACTGCCACCCACAGTTTAAGAGACAACAGATTACAAAACCAGATTTTTTTTTTTTTTTCAGCAGCTTTTAGGGTTCTTACAAGTCTTGATCGTTTTCCTGAATACAGTGATTGCTTCTCACAGCAGAACACCTTGAAAGTCAGGCTTTTCACACAGGGAATGGGCACACGAGAGTAAAGTACCATAACCATGCTGTTTCTCGTGGTATGCAAGTTCATCTTAGCACCTCAAAGCAAATTATGCTGTGTTTACGGGGCTAACTGATACACAGACTATGACAACTCCTTGCTTAAGTTGCCATCACATCAATGAGGCAAATAATATGTGAAAAACAGGAAGTGGAGTCATGTTTAACATAGATTCACATATATTTTAGATGGGAATTTATATGTACTCCCAGTACAGTTTCAAAGCAAAGCACAGAGGTTTCACTACTTGAATTCCAGTAAAATTGTTTGAATTGGTACCACTATAGCCTTGTTAAGCTTTTTAGGACTGTCTGTTTTCCTTAAAAGCTTTATAAAAAACAGTTTAAGATATGTTCTCTGGGATATTTCAGTCCCCACAAGGAAACAGTGATCTTTTAAAAATACTATTTATATCTATCAGAGAATGAGCACCTTGCACAACCTGCTACCCATGAGTCACTGTTCAATATGACTGCAGGGGCTCTCACCTGTGGGCCATCATGCACGAGGAAGAGGGGAGGAATATTTTCTCCTGAAGGCCTGAGCACAGGAGGAAGCTGCAGGAGGCAGACTGCTCAGGCTCTCAAGGGAAGCTGTAAACCCATGCAGGCCAGTGCCTAGATGCTGTAGTTTTGCACATGAAGTTGCATGCTATTTTTCTCATTTCCCATTTTATGGCAGCAAGTTAAACCTAGAGATGATCTATTGCAGAACAGATCTGCTAGTACAAAAAGGCCATATTACTGTTATTTGTTATTTTTCACTGCATTTTGGCTTCTTTTTTACTTCTCTGAAGTGCTGGAGAAAATGACAAGAATCTGTGAAGCATCTTAATAACTGTCACCTTTGCAATATTTTTCATGTGTTGCCTCAACTTTAATTTTAGTGTTATTATTACTGCTCATAATAAATTTTAAATATGGATCCTTTGGGAGATATTTTGGAATTAAGAAGTGCAGAAATGCACAAGACTATATAAAATTTCTTAATAATGAAAAATTGTAGATTTTGAGCCTTATAGTCCATTACTTTACCAGTATGGCTCTTCAGTTATCCTGCCTTCTATTGATTTAATCTTTAATGCTATAAAATCCTCATGTAATATATAATTATTTTACCTGTCCTTCAACCGTCTAGGCTGAAAACATATATTACAATGTGCCTTGTGAATAAAATCAGATTTACGATTGAACTAGATTCTTTGATAGCTTATGTGAGTATAGATCCACCAACTGCATGATAAGGATCTGGGCTTCTGAGATTTTTAAAGTGGTTTGTTTGGTTTTTTTTTTATAAAGGAGCAAAAAATTGTGAGGTACTAGGTCTACTGTTGAAGGAAACTCAGCACTATTTAAAAATATTTTGCATTAATCATTGACCCTTCTGCCTGGAGATAGGCAAAAACATGTATCAGTCTACTCTCCTTTGTTATTTACCTTATACCATGCTTAACTTTGCACAGAGAAACACAGATTTGGCTGGAAGTAAAGACACAAAAAATTATCCTCCTTCTTCCTGGAAAAGACCAGTCAGACTATTTTCCTTCCATAGAGTGAAAAAGCCTACTAAGATGCTGTGTGGAAAAGAAACTGACTTTTGTTTTCCAATGCATTTTTTAAAACTTTATATAAACCATTGAGTTCAAAAATAAAGTATTCAAGGTGGAAAAAATAATTTTAAAAACCCAGAACCTTAAACAAACTGCTGTGTTTAAGGAAAATTAATGTAGCATAATTGATGAATCTAACTTATAATGTATGTAAGCAACACAAGAAGTTCCGTATATGCTTTTGCTTTGGAGTCTGTAGACTTCACACTGGCAGCTCACTGCATTCGTAATACTGCACAGCAGTGGCTCTAGCTCACAGCACCTCATGGAGGATTAGAGTTATATCTTGCTTCAAAAGCACTCTCAAGCTAAAGGAAATGCAAAGAGAGTTGAAGAGCACTGCAGAATTCACTCAATATTAGTGGGGAAAAATAGTGATTTCTTTAACAGGCTTTTTCAGGCTGTTTTCTGAATTTGGAACTAAACTTATTCAAGCTTCCCTCATGTTCTCAGGGTTCATTGCAGTCATGAGGCCAGAAAGAAATTCCAAATATACAAACTGGAATTTTTAAAGGGACATGTCTCATGTGACTAGTGATATATGTTTGAATGTTAGCAGCACAGAAAGGGACATAGGATCTGTCTTCACATTCACTTTAGTTCCATCCAAGAATCCAAATTCCATATTTTTGCTTGTATTTCTAACTTGAGCCACTCTTTTCTTTTTTTTTTTCACAGATGATGAAGACCCAGGATTTAATGATATAATTTAGATTTATGGTAGCTTAATGTGACACTTGATATTTTTCATCACTTTTTTTTTTTTTTGGCAAAACTACACATGTCTGTTCATTAAGACTATTATCCAAATGATATGGCACCATATCTGTACTAAATGAAAATGTTTATTTATCTGATTACCCATCAGAGTCGTGTATCAACGTTAAGATCCTCATTTGTAAGAAACCAATTTACACAAGAGATTTCTTGTTTTGTATCAAAGAAGACAAATCTTTGACACCCCTTGTAACTCTCTTTTAATTGGTAAAAGCAATTCTGCTGGAGTTCTTTGTGTTACTGGCTCAATATTTTCTAGATTAAATATCACCTGAACCTGTTTATTTAAAACAAGATAGATAAAATAATGAAAGACTTCAAAAGCCTTAAGCATAAAAAAACATTGATCATCAAAATAAACAATGAAAGATCATTTTGGGGAACAGAGAATGAATACCTGCTCTCTAGGCCAGGACTAGGCCATGTGAGTGTAACCTGGTGTTTTGGGGGATTTGTCTATTAGGTAATTTAAATAATCCTGTTCTTGTTGAAAAATTGCTGTGTTATTAAACCTCAATGCACAGCTAACCACCAGAAGACTAATTTTCCAACACCTCTCCCCACCCTTTTGGAAAAAGTTACAGCAGAAACAAAAATGACATTAACAAGTGGATAAACAATGGCTGAACTAAAGAGAATACCCAATGGAAAACCTGTTTATCTCTGGGGAAGTACAAGAAAAAAATTGGAAAATCCCCAAACCAAAGAATAGAGAAGTTTTCTTTTGTAGCAGAGGGGTTCTTTTTATTGAGGGTACGGTGCAAGAAACAGAGGGAAAGACCATAGGAAAGAAAAGGATTCAGGAAAAAACTATGTGGGAAGGGGAACTTGGCCCAACCTTACAGAACAACAAGGATAGATAGGACAAATGTTCGGACCCAAACTCATAGTTCTGTTGCTCCTGCTGCAGCTACACTGGGGAGATAGCAGCAAAAACAACCTGCAGAGTTTTCTGTAGTCTTTGGTTGTATCTTTCCAGCAGAATAAACAGCCTGAAATATTCCCAAGCACTGTAGTTTGCTCCTCTGCATCCTGCTATGCTGCCAGGATCATCCCTGGGATGGGACCTGGGTGAAACAGGAGGCTTCCCCCAGCATGAAAGGGGACTTTCCAATTAGGCAGTTTGGATGGGGCCACCCTGTTGTCTTTGTTAGAATAGCTGTTAGCCATGCTGACTGCAGAGCCTAAGAACAACACCAGAAATTATTATTTTATGGGTAGACATGTAGTCTTTGTTTCCACAGCTCTTTCCTGGGTCCTTCGTCCCTCTTCAGGCTCCCTTCTATGTTCCAATGAGGAAGCATGCTTGTTTAACTTGCCATGGCAATGGTACATGAAATATCCACTAGCAAGTTTCTCTTCATAAGCATAATGGCATCTGTCTTATTTTGAAAGAAAATTTAATAGTATTAGTAAAAAAATGCAAGGTAAATCAAAAAGAGGTGCTTTCACTGACTGGCACTTTTGTCCCTTGTGAGAGTGGTGTTACAAATCTTCCAGTGAAAGAGATGGCTGAAAACTCTATTTGCATACTGGCGTAGATGGTCGCTGATGAAAAGTAAGGGTAACATATAGCTGATGAGTGGCAAGTCTATTATATTAACAGGCTGGAGACTGTCTTTTAATATCCCACTTTCGCCTGTTTCATTCCATGTAATTGTTTCTCTGTCAAGACTCTCAACATTCATGGTACTCTTCAACCCTTCCATGTAATTTCCAATTAAGAAATAAATGGCTTCTGATAGAATTACCAAAACGGTTGTGTCTATTCAAATACGCAAGTAACGTTACCTTTGTATCCCAGCACACTGAGGTCCCTGTGTCCAGCGTCAGGAATAATGTGTCCTTGAATGCACCCACCAGCCCCCAACACCACAGTAAGCTCTGTTTATGGCCCTGTGTCAAGCTTCCCAAAGCTGGTGGACAGTTGTGCCACTTCCCACTGTCCCACTGCAGTGGGTTCCCTGTTCCCTCCCTCCCACCCGCAGCCACCACCGTTTCAATCACTGTCCAAAGTCACAGGTTCTGCATGGGGAATATACCTAGTATGAGCCACTAGGTATAACTGGGAGTATTCTTCTCATCTTTTTGTTTGTACTTAGAAAAGTTGACTTTCATACATGCAGGTTTTGCAACCTCTGTTGTTTGCCTTAGACCCACAAACACATGCAAGCTTCCTCAGATGAGCAAAATCATTTAATACTGTTCAGGTGGTAAATGAATAGCATTGCAAATGCCTTCAAGTCCTGTACCTTTGTTGCAGCACCCTTTCTTTTCCCTTGCCAGGCAACTCCTCATCCATAGTTTTCATCATAGCTTCTCGTTCCTGCAGGCCCAGGGCATGACTGAAAATTAATGGCACAGTTCTCCACCAGGAAGGATGTTGTTTTACTGGGTGGCTTTTTGAAATCCAAGCTAGTGGTATACACATTGACACAGGTACCACCAGAGACTGGAGGCACTCAGACCACCAGGTGTGGCAGAGATAAGGAATGGTCAGAATGGTACAGTGGGAAGGAGATTGTCCATTACACACTATTTTCTCCTTGTTTTATGTTCTAAGTTCCTCACTTGTGCTACCTGGACAAGTTGAAAACCACCCACCCTGCCCATGGTGTACTCTTTTTCTTGTGATATACTACTTCCACATTCTGTAGTGTATTGCATCCGAAGGTGTCAGAAGACGTACATGGTCTTTTACCAAAAAAAGTGCAAATAGTGAGGACATGCCGTGCTGGTACAGATGCTTTGACCTGTGGTGTTCTTGCAACTCAGGTTTGTCATCACAGATGATGAATCAGCAGAAGTACAGGCGCCAAGTTCTGCAACACAGAGGAAGATTGAGTTAAATTAAATTAGGTTCTCATAATACAAATTAGCTGAAAAATAGTGACAGATATAATTTTTTAAATTATTAGTCTGAATCACACCCCAAAATTGACTACAGTCAGTTTTAAGGGGAAAAATATTTTGTACCTTTGGGAATACTCACACTGGAGATAATGCATTGATCTTCAGTTAATATTGGTTTCTTACAGCCCATAGCTTGTTATCCAGGTGACTAAATCACAAATGCATGCTTGAAACTCCAATTTAGACTTGGCTTGGTTGTCTCTGTACACACTGTAGCTGTCATGTTTAGCTACTGCTGATATTTTGCTATCAGTTAGAATGAATCATTCTCTGAATCACTGCAGATTTTCTCTCAGAGCTTTTTAAAGAGTCATTATAATACTGAGTCTGAATGTCAACTCTCAATGAACTGAAAGGTCTGAAGTCAGTGTTAAGACTCACCAGCAGCTGGAAGGGGCTCCAGATGTCATGTGGTAAATCAGCTTTCCAGCACTCCTCTTTTAAATGTTTTCCCCTGCCTCTGTGACTTCTCTTTGCTTGTCCTGCCCAGTATGCCAGATTCGTAAGACTCTCAGGATGGGGAATTCCTCTGGTTAGTGAATCTGCAAAATACTGCTGATGCCCAGTCTAGCACAGATATTGGCAATAAGCCTGAAACGTGAAGTTAGCATCCCACCCCAGCTGAGGCAGGCATCTTCACGGTCTCTGAAAATACTTCCCTGAAAATTCAAAATATAAAAGTTTAGCAGCTGAAAAGAAACTGAGTCCCTGGTCATGCAGCATTGTCACCTGAATTTGAACCCCTGTTTTAAGATCAGCACTGATTCCTAACTGTGTCTTCATTCACCAGCATTGATTTCTTACTAGGTTTTTTCTGGAAGGCAGGATATTCAATGCTGTTCATAAGAGAGATACTTAGTATGCAAGAGCTAGATTAAATACTTGACAGAATATATTTTTATAAAAACATGCATTTTTCCAATAATCATATATTTAAGAAAAATTGTTGATGTAAATAAAATTTTTCAAACTGAACAAAAATCAACATTGTCAAATGACTCAATAGTTTTCAACTTAGTCTTAGTCTTATTAGTATTAGAATTAGTATTTAGTATAGCAACAGGTTGTGGCTCATTCAGTTTCCAGGCTGGAACAGTAATACTTTTAAAACACCAGAATTTCCTTTAGAATTAAAAGTGCTTATTTTCAACTAGTTCCACATTACAATACAATGGCAGAACAAACCATCCTAGGGAAGCACCTTTTGTTTTATGAAGTACATACAATAAATTTTGCCTAAGGCGGTAATCCATGGCATAAATATTGAGTCACCCAGAAATTCAAGGCTGCAGCCAAAGAAAGTTAACGTTTCCAGGGTGGTTATGCCCATATGGATTATGTTCAAAGGCCTGCCAGACCCACAGAGTGCTGCGAATGGCAACCTGCAGCTCTCAGGGTTGCTGTTTCATTGTACCAGGCTAGAGGGCCCGCAAGGCAGCTGGAGGGAGGCAGCCTGGCACGCACCTTGACCCACATCAGTCCCTCCTACTGTGATATATATTCTATATCTCTGCCACTATTTATGAGGTATCATTTCGAATGACCAGCTACTCAGACCTCATCAAGGAGCAAGCAGAAAGAGCTCCCAGCTGATAATGCTCTTTATGCCATCTGTAAATCTCTCAGTTCTAAATTTCAGTTTCTGCAAGCTTTACACAGTGCCTGGTAAGAGGTTTCGCTGTGCCTTCCATCACTCTGAATTAACAGTGATAATAATAACGCTTAACCTTTGTAGAGTTCTTTCTATCTTCACAATGCTTAACTAACATTAGCTAATCACATTACAATAGCTGGGCTGCTTATCATTCCTGCTCTTTACAGTGCCATGAATAATCTGATAATTATTTCTTTAGCTCATATAAACAGCTTGTCCACTCTCCTGTCATTTTCTATTTTCCTTAAGCTATAAATATCTGATATTAACTGAAGAAATTGAGAAGTTTTTAAAGCTCACCGTAAAGTAAAGCATATAATTATGTTAACATGTCAGGTCTGAGAGTGAATATAAGCAAACTCCATGCATGTGCTTTTACTGTATTTTTACATCTATATCCCTAATCATGGGCATCTGCTAAGGATTATATTGTTTGAGAATTAAAAAGTGTGAACTAGTTTGTCTGGAATCTGTTCATATCAATTATTAAAAAGCACTCTGTATTTATTGTTTCAAACATTAAGTACTGACATGCTATGCCAATACCACACTGTTGTAGTGTATGCGCTATAGTGGGCAGAGACTGGTTTAAGCAGCTTACTGTTCAGTATTCAAATGCTGTTTTATTGTTGAGAAGCACCAAACTCTGTGACTTTCCCACACCCTCGTCAATAAATTTATAACTTCTAGCTTCAGATAATCAGCAGAAGGATCAGGAAAGAAGAATTGCAAACTTCCCATGTTTTATCCAGGGTTCATGTGGAATGATCACTCTGTAACAAAGATATTAATTTATTTCCGTATTCAAAAGTGAAAAGAATTTATTTGGGAAATAACTGTTTCTCTGTGCTCTCCTTTTTCAGTGGAATAGCACTATTGCATTATCTCATGAGATCTACTGTGGTTTGGATCATGGTTACTTGCCAGTGGTATTGAGATTCTCAGCTGGAGATAATGCAAACTGTTTGCACTGATGGTCAGGTCCTGACCCTTGATTTCTATTTTAAGATTTGATTACTTTGAGCTTTTATCCATGGGCCTCTGTACTTTACACTCCTCACATTACCAGGCCCCAGCCTTATCCAAGATAGACACAAAATATACTACATCCTTACTAGCATCTGCAACAGAATCAGTTATCTCTGCCCCAGTCTCTAAGAGACAAGCAGATCCCATTATTATTCCTTTATTAATACAGTTTTGCACGCATGGTGCTTTATAAGGAAAAGATGAGTCACTGTTCCAAGAGATGTCACCCTATAAATTAGATGTGGCACATGAAATGACGACAGTAAAATGATTGGGGAAGGAATATATTTTAATATATTAATTTATTGAAAGATTTTGTGACAAAATCCTTTGTGTTCATATCTTGTTTGTCCAAGATGTGCAACTCAAACCCAAAAGATAAGGCACTATGCTCAAAATGGGACTAGACCCGGACCCCTTGCGAGCTCAGCTCTTCTGTAAGTACAAAGAGGACAGAACTTGTTCTGAAGAAGATATTGTAGCACTTTGACAACAAAATTTATTCCTAGTCATCAAAAGAGATATTAAAATGAGTAATGACTCATCCCAGCAGACACTGAATAGCAGCCTTAATCCCAGTCCTAGTGGGAGAATGGTAACAGTCGCAATGCTCCCATGTGTGAAGCAAACATTTTTACAAAATTACAGGTACTCCAAAAACACAGGCAAGCATTTCTCTTACTTCAGTCTACAAAAGAACATCCTTCCTCTGCTCTGTGCCAGGACACAAGGGATCTGACAGAAAACCTATTCCAGCCCTGGAGGTTCTCCCTGCCTATGCTCCCCTCAGCTACCCGAGTACCTCTGCACCATCTACTGGTACAAACCCCTACCGGCAGGACTCAGGACAAGAAAAGATAATTTTCACTTTGAAAGGCAAACCTTACAATTATTTACTGGGAAAAATGGCAGTTTTGGTTGTTCTACCTGTACACTCTTAGCACATTGTATACCCCTGTATATGGACAACAGAAAGCGTTTATTTTCCTAGCTATTCCTTATCATAGTAAAGTCAGATGTACTTTAATCCTTCAAGCCAAATCAGTACAAAGTATTTCAGTGCTTGTCACCTGCGTGGTAACACAGCTCACCGTGGGAATGTTTTATTGAAGATGTAATGAAGTACCTAACCACTGTCACCATGAGGGTCAGGAGGAAGACACTGTCTCGAAGACCTGGTGGCTGGGAGTACCATGATCACACATAACTGCACAGTTAATGAAAGGTGAGAGAGAGGATTTTAGATACGAGCAGAGGAAGAGAAGGTGACATCAAGAGGAATCACCAGCACTCTTGGACAGTGTCTGTCTTGTTTTGCTGTAATAGACATGTACCCTGCAAGTCCTGCAACTCTGTGAAGACCCATCAAGAGGCTACTAATGCAGTCAGGGCAGGCTGTGCGGGATGCAGAAAGGCATGGCAGAGGAGCGGCTCCCAGCAGCACATCATGAGGCTGCCTGCTCTATTTCCTCTGGCAGATCTGGAGGAAATTCAGCCTGGGATGAGCATGGCTGAACTGTAAATAAGGGGAGCGTGTTTGTCTCAGTCTGGAAGGTTTTCCATGTACAAGACAGCCCCGCATGAAGCACAGTGTTTCTTCAGGACCACCCTGTCTTGTTTTGCATGATGTTCACAGAAACCTGAGTGTGACGGTAGTAAACAAAGGGAAGGCTGTGGCTGTGTCAGGAAAGCTGGCTGCTCCCAGCCTGGAGAAGCTCTCCCTAATTGGCCATGTGCTTATTTTGTGTTCTTACATTGCCACCCTCTGACAACCTGGTGGATTAAAACACTGCCGTTCAATGGACAGCTGAAGTTTGAGCAAGGCGTGTTCATGAAGCACAAGCCTCAATATAACACAGTGCAAATGCATTGTAACTGCCACGGTTTGGCTTGAATTTAGTATCTTTCAGGTTCTTTATTAAGTATTCCTGGATATTTCCCATCTATTGCTGTACAAGAAAGACTTGTTTAAAAGCTGATTTGGGGATGTGTAGCAAAGAGAGAATTCAGCTGAGTGCAAAAACCTAAATCAGTCTCTGTGAGTGCTCCCTCAGCCCCTAGAGGAATAAGAGATGAGAAATGGTCTCATCCTGTGTATGCTAAAGACCCTAAGTCACTGGCTATACAGAATAAGAACAGACAGTATTTATTGAGGGTTCATGGAAACATAAATACCAAAACTTTAAGACCAAAACACCCGAATACATTGTACACAGACGCTGTGAAAACTAATCCATGTACAAGCATAGCAGCAACTGCTGCATCATCGCTTTAAAACCAGCTGTTTCCCACATATTGGGGAATATATTCTGGCTTCTTGACCTACCTTCCCACCAAGAGCTTGCCTGTGAAAATCTAACATTTGTGTCTGTGTGAATGTCAAATTATACAACACCTAAAGGGCACGAAATGCAGTGCACAAAATAAACACTCTTCTATCTTCTCCTAAATTTGAAAGGTAATTTTACATAATGATTACCTTCAGCCAGAATTACTTACATCTGAGAGAAGGATAACTGAAAAGCAAAAAGCTATGTATACGTTTTTGGAATAGGAGGGATTGTATGTGTCATGTATGGCATTTTACTTGATACCTTCTTAAAAGCACCTTATTAGTAGAAAAAAGATGTGGACAAACTGAAAAAGAGCACAGTAGAGGTTTACTGAGACAGTTATAGGGACAGAGTATAGCGTACAAGGAGAAGTTGAAGGAGCTTGTGGGACAATACCCCTCACAATATGGTCTAGTTTTGTCATTAACCCTTCTTCTGTCTTTCAAGGTTAGACCAGACAACCTCCAAAGATCCTTGCCAACTTACATTTTTCTGTGACTATGACATACTTTCATGGGCATACGGACAGTGTTGCTCCACCTTGTGCATCTTAGGTTTGCTTCACAGCTTATGACCCTTCTCCCCTCAGACAAGAGTAGTGTTGTCAAGTAGCTCCCTGCTTCTGCACCAAAGAGGAGCTTAAAACCTTCCAGAAAAGAACCACTACGAATATGGACAGTTGGTCAGTGGATAGAAGGCTCTTTGCCACTTTGTTTTGTCAGAATTCTTAACAAAATGTAAAGTTTAAAGTGTAGAATGTCCTTCAGACTTGAAATGAGAAATTATACAGCTTTGTTAGTGGCCATAAAAAAACCCTGGAGGAAAAACTCTCTTCAAAAGTGACATTTTTAATAATCTATTCCTTATCAAGATAGGGCATAGGGCACACAAAATATGCTACACATTTCAACTTTCACTTCCATCACGGATGTCACCTTAACTTTGAGTAAATAAGATGGTGAAATTTGGCTTGGTACCCGTAGTGGGTGCAACTCAGAAATGAATAATCTCCCAAATAACTGTTTTTTTAATGATTCCTTTTTATGTGGCTTTATTATACCTTTGGAAAGAGCACCTAAAGAATCAAAAAATCATTCCTGGATAGAGTTTGTATGAAACTGGAATATGAATGAACAGAGACCTCTGAAAAAAAGACAAGCATATAATATGATTGTGAGGCTCAAATTCTAGGAAGTGGCACAGTCCAGTAGTAAAAAAATAAATAAATGTGACTGCTAAAAATAGCTTGATTTCCTTTGATTATAAGAACAGGTGTTTCTGTTTATTCAAGGGAATAATGACTAGATTTTTTACACTATGTTTATTGCCATAGTATTTAACTAGAGCTGAGAAAATTCTCAATCACAGTTCCATTTATTTGCTCATCTAACATTATACTTGCTTCTAAAAATTTTTCTATACCTGAAAAGTTTTTAAGCATATTGTCAGAAAAAGCAGGTGCTGAGGACACTGAAATTAAAATCAGTTCTTTAGTTAATAAGAAAGGTTTTGACTGAAATGGGAAATAAGTTTTACAGCTTGAGACATTTAGTAAAGGAATAAAATAACCCTTCTAAATAAGAAAGATCAATGAATGAGAAAATTCAAATAAATAATAAAATAATTAAGGATACATGTATGCAACATTTTTATGAACAATTTTAAAGAAAAATGAAAAACGTATTTGAAAATAATTCAGAATTAGAAAATACTGGCATGAGTGTTCTTAGTGACTGTCTTAAGCATTAGAATATGGAAGATTTACTCAGAGATCATAGTGAGTAGATGCTTGTCTTCAAGTTAGCCTTGTTTGTAGTTAAAACTCAGCACCTGATTTTCTGTCATCTGTAGCTGAAAGGTGACATGCTCCTCTGTTTCTAAATTTGAAAAAAATCTAGATTTGTGAGAAGGAACATATTTGCCAAAAGAAAAGACTATGCAAAAGATATCTCTGATGTGGTAAACATGGCTGATGGAAACCTAAGTGAGACTAGAAAGCATTATGCTAGATGGATAATTAAGATCCTTCTCTCTCAGATAGTCTACAGCTGACAAGACACAAGAAAAGATGAGACAATAAAATATTTGTTTTCTTCTCCTCTAAGAGGATTCAAGAATGAAGGAGTGAAGCTGAGCCTCAGAAAACATGGGGAGTGGGAGAACGATGTTTGTCTTTGTTTCTGCTTATCCAAACCTATTTTAACTGGGAAAAAACTAAATTAATTTTCCCTAGGTTGCATTTGTTTTGCCCATAATGGTAGTTGGCAACTGATTTTCCTGTCCTCACCTTTACCCACAAGCTTTTCTTTTCTCTTTTTGTCCTGTTGCAGAGGGATAGTAAGAGAATGGCTGGGTGGGTGTCTGGCCACCAGTCAAGGCCAACCCACTGCAATCACTGACATCCACATCATACAAGAATATTGATCAATAAAATATACTGCCCTAATCAGGACTGGGGAGCCACTGACACATGTGCTCAAATAATTTCTTCTGAGATTGGTCCTCAGTGATAAAGGAATAACTTCTAAGTGTAACAAATATAGCATTCTGGAAGCATACAGAGAAAGGAAAAAGGTCTCCAGATAAATAGCAAAATGGTACGTATAACCAGAATAGAAAAAGGTGCACATCCAACATGATTATTTAAATTATTGTTTTCTGGCATCCTGTGACTTTAATTGCATAGATTTAATAATGTGTTGACAAGAGAAGCAAGAACTATATTTACACTGTTTCATCATGGAAAAAATATGTATTTTTTTGGCTCTGCAAAACTAAGTTGTCTAATTTTGTTGCCTTTCCTAAGAAAAACTCTGGTCCAGAAAGGATTCATCATAGCAAAATTCAGTCCAAATTTCTCTTGCTTTGGAAAGCTATGAGCACGAGAAAGCAAGAGGTTATAGTGGAAACTGTTTTGCAACTGTAACTACAGTGGCCTAAATGAATGCCTGCTCTTATGTGCAAAGATGTCCCAGATGAATACTTCTGCTTTAGAAAGTATCATTGTGCTTGAATCCCAGGCAGCTGAACAAAATGTCCTTGGTGTTTTCACAGCAGACAGTGCATAGTCTCAGTATGTTGTTCTGAAATGGGAGAGAGTAGGTGTACACCAGGGTGTTCACATGATTTCCTGTTTGGGGCGGTATTTGTCTGATGTTCATTTTAGCATTCTACTTAGGAAAATTTTTCTTCTAAATTCTCCAAAGCACGTAATTAATGAAGAGGGTTAAATGGTTGATTTAATTAAGTTAAAGCTCTATCCAAAGTGTGTGCCAGCTACCAAAAAACATTTGGAAAAGCTTCAGTTTTATCCGTACTTTCCGGAGTGGGCATTCCTCCAGCTACTGAATCAAGAGGCAGAACAACCTGCTTAGAAAACCTTATCGAGCCAATACACATTCTTCTTCTCCCACATTAATGTCTCCCAGATGCCTTGAAGCACGAGCTTTAGCAGCTTCCTACCTAGCCCCCAACACTGGTAACCTTTTGAAGACGTCAGTAGGAGGAGCACTGTAATAACATCTATAGTATTCGGGCCAGGGTTAGAGGATCCCACCACATTATGCCCTACACAAACACAAGAAGAAGGTCTTGTTCTACAAAAGCCATAATCCAAGAATGACAAGAGCAAAACGATTTATCCCAAAGAGTTTAACTGAAGAAGGAAGTTTAAAGAACAGGAAAGACAGATATATGTACTTCATTTCTATGTTGTATATCACCTTGGGAAACTGTATGCAACTTTCCCCTCTAATGAGTGGAAGAGGTTTACAGCCTACAGCTGCTGCCATGTGGATGTACCTTGTTGGTCAGGAACATTGGGCTCCATCCCATCTCTGTTTTTCCTCACCATTACCAACTGTTGTATAGCATCCCGACCAACCCCTGTCCCACCTGGGACAATACCTACACACTGCCAGGTGCAACCTTTGAATAGCACAGCTGAATAGGAACGTGTAGCAGCATGGGCAGGGGACTTCAAGAGTAGGAATGGCAGTACTGACCTTACATAACCTGAGCAGACCTTCACTTCTCTCATCCTCTGCTAGATGACTCAGTGTGGCATTGGCATCAGCAGTCCTCAGTGTTAACCAATGGCACATGTGGAAGGAGAGGGAGGATTCAGAAGTAAACAAGTATTTAGGCAACGGAGCCGTTTTAAAGTTCAAGATGCTTTGCTTATACTGTGTCTCAGTGGGAAAGGACTCAGCTGAGAAGTGAGACCTGAAGGAGATTAGACAGATAAAGTTGAAAAAGGAGTAGGAAAACAGTGTCAAGTCCAAGCAAATAGGACAAGCAACAAACTGTCAGACAGAAATGGAGGACTGGCAATTAACAGCTTTCTTCAAAAAAGAAAACTAGGCAGTTAAAAGCCCAAAAGAAGAAAACAAGCATTCAGACAGGCATGCTGAGTTCACCTCCCGTTATTTCTTTCTCTAACTCTGGTATCCTTATTAATGGTATTACAGCTAAACCAGTGTACTGAGAAACCCAGTGAGGAATGCCAGATGGAGACCTGCTCTGTGTGCGTTGGTTCACAAGGTTTGTTCCGGGGCAGGGAGTGTGCAAACTCATTCCCCGTGAAAATATGGAAACTCCATTCTGTGTGAAAATATTGGGAATCTGTCTGAACACGTCTCTTTCCTCCAATGTGTTTTTCCATGAGAGACAGTAATCCAGCTCTACATTTTTTAACAGTATACCCTGCAGGTTCTTCCTATGGATAAGCATACTTTGAGGATCAAAGATAGAATGTGAGAGAAAATATGCTTATTTCACTTACAATGGCAAAATATAATTCCTCTGGCCTCTTCAAGTTTCAGATAGGGATTTGCGTGAGCTACATCTTACATCTGTTTTGGGCCCCAAATGGGCATTTTTAACCTCGGAAACCTTTTAGCTAAAAGACTTGTGTTTCAACGCCAGCTGGAACAATAGCAAGCTCAAATACAACATACAGTTTAGTCTGGAAACTAAATGACTGATGCAGGTCACAAGGCGGATGGAGAGTGATGAATATGTACCCACTCACATTAGAATTGCCTACAACAGAAAAATTACAAGGCAAAGATAGCCATAATTTTCTTACTAGTTGGTTTACGTTGCAAACAGTTCCAGGAAAAGGTGTTTTTCCAGAATATTGTCTGAAAACCAGCTTTGTTTTTGACTGCATCCATATCTTCATTACAGCAATCTTTAATAATGAAGGGTAACCTCCTTTTTTTTTTCACCTTTTTCTTTCTTTCTGTTTGTTTTTTTTTTTTTTAAATAATTTTTGTCACCCCAAAACTTATCCGGAAAGTCAGAGAAAAAAACAGCATTTAAAATGAGTGAGCTTCAGGCCAGCAGAGCCAAACTCTCCCAAATAAAAAAATAAGGAAAGGGACTGAATCATTCTCAGTGGAAAAGATGGTGCAAACTTTTTGCCATGGTGGTGCAGTCAGTTTGTAAGGGTTTCTACAAACATTTAAATGGTGTTCTTGTGAACTCCTAGTTCGAAACTTCAGTAACTGTCTTATACCAGTAATTCAGCAATTGACACTTCCCTGTGGTTAAACAGTGTGACCAATGTGGTTTAAACCAATATGGTTTATTGGAAACAAAAGGAAGGACTCAATGATCTAAAGGGTCTTTTCCAACCTTAACAATTCTATGATTCTATGAACACAATAACTCAGCAGATCAGGGAAGGAAGAACTAAGTGAGAGCATGCAGGATTAGCATTTTCTGCCCCAACTTCCCAGTCCTCTCCCAACAACCAAAGTAGCTAACTGTGTTCTTCCCCTTGTCATTGCACTCACACTTAGTTCATTGCCCAAGTTGGCAGGATCCCCCATGGTATGGATACTTTACAGGGGTCCATGGGCGATCTCAGCTGAAGTGATCCCAGTTCAGTGATACATGCTGGTACAGTGGCTGCCCTGCAGCTGCTCTGCTCTGGACTGTTGGCACTCTTGGCCATAGATCATTGCTCAGACTCTGAATTCCTGGACACATCTCCCACCCACCCCTCCAAGGTTTCAGGTGTCATTCAGAGTAGAATTAAGGCCCTTAGTAAGCCCTCTACCTATAGAAGAAACATTTCCCCAGTCAAATGTCATTTTCTTCCTCATTTTACCTTCTTTTCATTTTCTTCTGTCTTTTCCCAGGAGCCATCTGCAGTGGGCAGGGGGAGTCCCCCACTCTGGGCATGTTTGCCTGCTTGCTTTCAAACATGAATGCCAATATTGTATTCACTTCAACAGTAAAACTTCATAGCTTATTTTTAAACACAAAATTTATAAACTGTTACATAACTGACATGCAACAGAGGCCTGCCCCATCCAGTTAATTCTTTTTTTTTCAAAAGCAGATGTAGGCAGAGCATTCACCAGCTTGGCAGGAGCCTCCATACCTCTCCAGGCATTCTTGGCTGCTTTTCTCCTACTTCAATGTCGGGTATTAAGAGTAAGCTCATCTTCTTTCATGGTTTCAGACCACCAGGTTTACAGCAATTTATAACAGCTTTAGTACCTCCAGAATAAATAGATTATATGTAATAACATACACAAGTGATTCCATGCATTCCTATGTGCTCTATAAGTGAAAGGGATGAAGGCTGTCCAGAGGCAGAAGAAATATATGGATGAAAGCCTCACTCCCACACAACAGCGAAGCATGCTGAAGTAATCCACCATGTTCCCTGTAAAGTAGCTCCTAATATGAGAAAAAATCCATCAGTTCCTGCAATGATTAGTACTTCTTAACCTCCTTTGCATGGTGAGGACAAAAGATAAGGAGGGTTTGAAGTACTAAGGTAGTAAACAGTGCCGTCGCTCCCAGCCTGAAGCAGAGTGAACAGGGGGGTTGCAAGGGAGAAGCAGAAAGTCCAGGTCTGCCTGGATAGCTGGCTTAATGGTTGTCTACTTGACTGTGGTTTCCCATACAGAATCAAAACAGTTTCCAGTAGCAACTAGTTGTAAACATTTGGGATCCTGAAGGTAATGAACTCACTCTCCAGCTAACAAACAATAGAGTCATCAAGTACTACAATTTTAGTCCCGTAAATACAACACCAGTGGATATTGGTGAGCTGCTTCAAGCCAAACACCTCACACTGGGCTAATGCTTTTCTTTAGAAAACAAACACACACAGATGGGATTTGTTGTCAGAATAGGACCAGGATTGTAAATGAATGAGGTCATTCACAATAATGCTGCTGCTGTAGGAGCAGGTCCTTGCTAGTTGCTGGGAAGAGCATGTTGTTTTTTTATCAGGTAAACACATAATGTTAGTCTTCCTCTGTTTACAAGGAAAGAGGACACAGAACCACTTAGTGAAAGAGTCATGTGGATCACTTTTCAAACTTGTAAGGGAAAAGTCTCTCTTTTTACAATGAATTTGCATAATAGGCGTGATTCTACTGCCAATGAGTGGTAAATACAAATCTGCTCCAACACAGGACTTCTACTTCCATTCACCTCATAACAAACTTCGCAGGAAATTGAGCCTTGCTTCACCTGGAAGCAGAGGAGCACAGCACAGCGAAGTGACCTCCCAAGGAAATGCATCTGGCAGCATCAGTGACAAAAGCAGACTGCCACATCTCCAAAGTCCTGAAGCACTGCTCCATTTATTTATCACGTTACAGTGTGGAAATCCTCTGGTAACTTACAGTTAAAGTTGCTGGGAAGAAGCAAGTTCCTGGGAGGGAGGCTTTTAACTAATGGTGTACAAAGAAAAATTTTCCTTTTTTCAAGACAAATAAGAAGGTAGAAAAACATCCTGTAGAAAAGACCATAGCTAGGTTTGCCACCAGCTTGAGAAGATCCATGTTCTGTGAGCCCAGGAGAGCATATATGCTTCAGGTTTACCTCTCCATCCAGCTCACTTTACCAATTTTTCCTAGTTTCTTAAGTATGTTAAATAACCAAAAGATCTTATTCTCAAACAGAAGGATTAAATCGAAAGCCAGACAAGTTTGGTGTCTTTTACAAAAAGATCCTGTATGAATATGGGATACAAAATTCCCTGTCCAAAGATCTTATTGTCAAACATGACTCTGTGCTCAGACCAATATCCTTTATGATCAGCCTCGTAAACAGATACCTTATGGCATATCTACCTGTTGGGAGCTACCTGCTTTGAAAATTAGCCCAATTATGCCTGGATTCACCTTACCTGCTTTAATGGATGAGTGAATGGAGAAAAAGGTGATATAAGTGAGCATTTTCCTTTGGAGTTGTGTGCATCTCTCCCCACTGGCTGTTGAGGGAACCCAAGTGTCTCTGCTTCTAACTTTGATGTCCCATACTGTAGCCAGCTGTAGGTGAGATATACCCAAATATCCAAATTACATGGGCTTGATTCTGACTTCGTCAGAATGCCACACACGTAACTTCAACGAGCTACTTTTGTGCAAACAAGACCACATCAGGATTTTAAGGGAGGGTGTTCAATATATTTATGTTCACTGATGAAATGAGCATTAGCTGTGATTTCCCATGAGTGGGATCCTTCCAGAGAGTTAATTCCTTTCTCAAAAATTTACCTGGAGATTCAACTATGTTTAAAAGATTTATTGGCTAGTAATAGCATGTACATCAAATGGTCTAAGCTAGGAACGTCTGTTTGTGAAAGTTAGTCTATCCAGGCTCTCTGGTGCAAAAGGCTATACAAAAGATAATTTTTCCAGGAGGGGCAGCGATGACCTCTTCCCAGGCCTCTTGGAAACTCATGTAACATACTTCATATGGGTGCAGCACATTCTCCCATCCCACTCCATATCTGGCTGGATCTGCTACAGCCTCTCTTCATTCTTCCGCACTTCCAAATATGTCCAAGAGTGGACTGGGAGTGAATGCAGTTATCAGCCCTCTTTAAAGAGTGATGGAAAATGAAGGTTTCTGAACAACCCTTTTTCTTCCAAAATTGTACAGGGTCACGCTATAAATCTAGCTATGCTTAATGTTATAAATGTCAATGGAGAGCACAGGATTTTACTGCTGTCTTCAAGGGGAGTAACAGTTGACCTCAGACTGAGAGAAGGAAGAAAAGCCAGAGAGATGCAGAGGCAAGAGCACGTTTAAGGGCATGCCTTGGTCAGAGAGATTGAAAGGAAGCTGGGAAAAATAGTAACTTCTGTCAAAAGATTCTTCTGTGAGATAGGACCTTACCTGCCTGTAACTACTAATGCCAGCAGGTTTACAGAATATATATAAATTTTCCCCCATATAGGTGCAGGGCCAGCTCCAGGCTTACCAGCATCTTGAGAAACTAGTACTCTGCCACTTCAAGAGCCACGGGCTCTGTCTAGGAGAAGAAAAGAGAAGGCAAAACAGACAGCTGTCAGGACATCAAATGTGGGGCTTAATGCCTCTGGAGAGGGCAACCACCCTTATTTCCCATCACCAGCCCTTGGCTACCAAAACCTGCACCTCCGAAGACCACTGTGAGTCAGTGGGGATTTCAAGGTCTGGCTGCCAGGAGAGCACGTAGCTGGGACTCAGGCTGTTTTGCTGTCCTCTGGAAGTATAGCGCTTTCCAAAATTCCCTCCTCTGACCAAGCCTAGTCTCAGCCTGGATGATGTGTAAGCTGTCTCCGTCGTGCTGCCCAGAAACACCGTATGTAACATGCAACTTAAGCCATTTCATTTCTTATAATGAAATCAGATCTGTCTTGTTACAGGCCGTAGAAGTGAGAAGGGACCTAAATGAAAACCTGGTCTGAATTGTTTAGATCTGTAGATGTCAGTCATTCTGGACTGCTATACTATGTACGGTGAACACAGGACCCTGTGCAAAAACAAAGTGATATTATCACATATTTTGAAAAACATGTTTGAAGGGGCTGGCTGCCAAGATGATCAGTTTGAACATAAAAAAGTATTCGTTCTTTGGTGTCAGGGTTATTTAAACACCAGTTGGTAAAGTTTGCTACTACCTAAAATTAATTAGGGGATTTAGTTCAAAATAAACAGTGCAGGGATTTTGGAGTCACCGTTACAAATAACAAACAACAATTAATAACACTTGCAACAATGAGGAACTATCCTAGCAAACAGGTTAAAACACATCATTCCTTTTACACTGGGAATTAAGTACAAGATCGCTACATCATAAATTCATCAAAAGTGGCAATTTAGGTAGAATTATTCAAGAGGAATGTGGGAGTACATGGACAAAGGCCCTGAGAGCAGCTGCTCCCTTCATTTTTACCTTACTGCACACTGTCCCATGCATCATGGTTCATCTGCTGCATAGGTGACATCTCCTGCATTGATTCCCACATTCCAATGGCTGAAAATGATAGGTGCACCCAGCCAGCAGAGCCGAGAGATGTCTTTGTCCATCTATCCCAGACACAACTAGAATATATAGCTTTTAGATTTTTTTCTGCTGTAATAGAAAGAAGAGGATGCACTGAAAGAAGATAAAATAGGATGTTAAATTTACTTAAAATATGACATTTATAAGGGCAATGACACTGTAATTCATGAAATATAAATTCTACAGTGATCCATAAAGGTTATTCCCTCAAGATATGTCCTATATATTATGTGTAACCCCTTAGTCAGCCACTTCTGGATTCCCACCAGTTTCTCATAGAGTACTAGGAAAAGTCCAATCTAGAGGGTAGGTGCACTGGGAAAGGGGAATTAAATGCTGGAAGTTTGCTGGTAAACCTCGTTCTGATATACATATTCTTAGCAAAAAATCTGAAAGTATATTATACCTTTGCCTGAAATTTTCTATCCTCTCATTTTCTGCTCTATTTCACAACGACAAAATACTTTTATTTGTAAGGTTTCAATGCCCTCATTTGTGTCTGTGTTTTTCTCTGTGTGTGTTTTTCTCTCTGTGTGTATACTTTTTAATGTTAATGTGAGATCGGTTTGTAGGCAGAATGGAGTGGTGACACAGCTATGAGTACCACAATGATTTCAAACCCTGCAGAAAATGCAGGATCCCCATTGCTACCGTGCTGGATGAGCCATGTTTACAGAATGGCAGCACCAGTGTGTCATCACTTATCTTTTAACTTACTAGAAAAGGTCATACCCTTGTTATTCAGCCTGTCCTTTGGGTAAAGGGTCTGCACTGTGGACAACATATATATATTTGTATGTACTACACATTCAGAAGAAACTTAGGTCATATGTTTTATAGCAGATCTGTTAGTGGATTATCCTCTGATTCAGTGCATTGGAAGGAATGTAAAAAACACAGTATTGTCAGGAATCCTGACAAGTGTATCAGTTTTAAATTATGGAAACATATGGAGGGCAAACCATTTACAATGGACACAGTGAAGCATTCAGAAATATTGAATGATATTACAAGATGTGGGGGAAGGAGTATGATCAGCAATTTATTTTGTTTAAGGAATATTGCCAGTCTCATCTCTTGTAATACTGTCAAGAGTTACTGTAGTTGTATTTCAAATCTTATTTCAAAACTGAGAAATTTCATGGTTCTTTTGCCTAAGAGCACACTTAGAAGTGTCCTGCTAATTGTTTAGTTAACAGCTTGGAGTAATACTCAGTTTTGTCACAAATATAAGTTTATGTAACCAAAATATTGAAAAAAAAATTACTAATGAAATTTTATAGGTATGGGTAACACTCTATCCTTTTCAAATACAGAGCTTTTGTCCATTGGCACATCTTTTCTGTCAGAAATACAGCACAAGCTTTACTGTTGCATTTTAACTACTCTTAATTTCTCTGCAAAAGAAATGCAATTCTATGAGAAGCTGAGAAATTTATAATTCTGATGAGGAGATTTCCCTCCCTCACCTTTTATTTTTTCCTTTTTTTTTTTTGACAGTCAAGTTGTGAAAGATCAACGATAGAGCTTTGGGCTCAATTATGCCATCAGATAAGCAGTATATCTCTAAGACTCTCTAGCTAATTTATACACAAGAGATGCTTAAATTGGTTCTCCTGTGTAACTTAACATGCACTGAAAGTTCTGCCATTGGGAAGAACGTCAATCAAATCAAGAAGATCCTTGCAGAAAGCAAGCACAGATGGTAGGTGATGAGTGCTGATTTTGGAAAACAGAGAAAGTAATATAGGAGAGAGTTTTGCCCTACTAAGCAAACTACTTTTGTTCTGACTGTCACCATTTGATACGTAAGCAATTTTTCCTATTTGATACATCCTTTAAAAGTGATGGGTTAAACACAGTTTCTTAATCAGCCACTCATAAGTACCTAGATTATAGATTAAAAATGACTATGACAATTGTACACGTGGGCAAGTATGTGATACTGAAATCTGCAAGAACAGAGGTCGCATTTTCATGTTCTTCTTAGGGCAATGATGCCAGTAATCCTCAAAATCAAGAATGTCAAGTATTATTCAAGCAAAATACAGAATAAATTAATTCAAAGTGAGAAGTACATTCTATGAACAGTTTCTGCTTGTCTGAAACTTCACACAACTTTAAATTTTAGGGTTATAGATCTGTGAATTTTCTTCAGACACTGCATAAATTATTAAAAATCTCAAAATTTGGTATAGATCACCATGTATCTGTGTGGATCCTACATGCAAATACTCTGCTATGAATGAGAATAGAAAGAATTTCACTTTATAGTCCAATAGGTCTTTTTTCATTCTTTTGCTCTTTCTTCTGCAAATATTGTAGAAGAAAGAGGGTCCTAGTGTCAATAAAAAAAGTTGAAGCCGCATTATCTGAGCCCCATTCCCAACTGCCATTGTCTTGATTATTTGTACATGCTTTCCTCTGTGGCCAAAATTTTCTTTAAGCTAATATATGCCATACTGGCTCTTGCTCTAAATCTCTCCTTTAAAGTGGTGCACTTCATGAGGGAGGTGTGGCAGAAGTGTAGAGCCTATCCAAAAATCCCAGAGCAAAGCTTCAGGTGTCACCTCCCATGGGATAACTGGTCACTGTTACACTGTGGTGTTGAACAAACCACCTAAGTCTCAGGAAAGAGAGATATGTCTCATCAAATACTTATCGATAACATGTCGGAAAAAAAGAAAAGTTGTTATGAATAACTGTAGCATGATGGAGACTTCTTGAACATTCACATGGTCAGTGAAGAAAAGCCATCTTTACTACTTCTGAAAACAAGAGATGATAAATTTCCTGAGGGTCCTGAATTCTGCGGCCAGTAATAATGCAACATTGGATTTCATTTTATCAGATGAAGGAGAGTTGGTTATTAACCTAAGAATCTGTGGCTGTTCAAGCACAGGTAGCTATCATTTAGTAATATAAGTTCAATATTCTACTGAATATTGCAGTAGTCAGTGATATATATGTACAGGGACTTTAATAGGATCAATTTCCAAAGCTTAAAGAGTAGTTGGAATTAGTGAGGGAACTACAAATTTAGGCTGCTTTGTGTTAAAAAGGCTATGAGTTGCTGAAGGACAATTGGCCACCCAAAATTCTTGATTCTGCTAGTAGGAATAAAAGTAACATAGGACAAAAGACATCTTACACAGAGACATAGGAGTAATGTTAAAGCATCAGCAAAAATTGATATGTGAGAATGGAAAAAAGGAAAAGGCAAATAGGAAGGACTACTACTTCTCATTTTGGAAGCTTTATGATGTCAGTAAAAAATTAAAAGATATTTTATAAACATGTTATAAGAAAACAAAGCCCCTAGACAATAATTTAAATACATTGTTAAATATACATAATGAAACTGAATTAAATAATTAAAAAAAATTTAAAAGGCTCTTTCCACCATGAACTAAGAAGAACTCAGACAAAAGTACCATCTCAGTGGTAACTCTAAGCTTGTCTTTTGAAAAAAATTAAGATGTGAAGAAGTATCTGCTAAGGTTATGGAAATTTGGAAGAGTGTGTTTGTCCTTCAACCAAAATCGTTAACAAAGTGGCTGAGAAGCAGTACAAACTACTTTAAACAAATTCAGGAAAACTTCAACTGACTCAGAAATCAATAATGTTCTTCTAATATTTAAGAATAATAGGGAGCATTTATTAGCTGTGGATTGATTCTACATGGAATTATGAAAGGCAATTAGAGACTCAGCAAAGAAGATTATAAATATAAGCAAGAACAGTTAGTATCTTTATTTGCAGAAGGTCTGTCTTATCCAACATTCTTGATATATTTTCTGGAAACATCATAAATCTAGCTAGAAAATATAACTGTTGATATTGTATCCTTGGATTTTTCTCAGTTAATTGAACTATTACTGGACATTTGATTTTTTTTTTTAAAAAGGCAGTGAATGGCACTAGCAAGGCATATGTTTGAGAGACTGAAGCCATTGGCTAACTGAGAACTTTTAAAACACAGTCAATGTGAAGTCATTGATGAGTAGGACTTTTTCTAACAAAATCCCTCAGATACTAATTTTTTTGTTCTGTGCACTTTTATCAGTGGCCTAAACAGGTATAAATTGCCTTTTCTGGCCTACCTAGAAGACATACCCTTTGATGGGGTAGTAAATAGTTAGGGAGGGAAATCACTGTAAAAGAATGATCTGAATCATATGCCTAAAAAATCACAAACAGGCAAAATGTGTTTTAATTAAACCTGTTACCAGTTCATTATGGGAAGTGGTGGTCCCAACATGTATTGAAGTGCTCACTTTAAGGTTAACTGCTTTTATGGATTTCATTTTGTTTCTACATAAAATCCTTAAAGACTGTGAATTCAAATATTTGGGCAGGATGGTCATGATAGTCTGGCTTGGAAATATCTGACTGTGGGAAACTATGAGTCCCTTTCTTTCAGGAGCTGAAAAGAATGTAAAAACTGCCTTTCATGTTCTCATCATTCCTGAAGACCTGTAGTATGAAAATGCCTGTATCTCATCTGATCCTAAAAGATCCTGGAGAAATTGTGTTTCGCCAAATAGCTAGATGTACTGTGATTTTGTTTGCCACCCCATGGACAATCAGTGACTGGCGTTTCAGACTGCAGAGGAGAAGCTGGAGAAGGAAGATACAACAAAGGCTGTGAGTCAGATAGAATAAATTCACTCTCAGAGGTGTGGGTCTGCAGCCTCATTGAACTCTCCAGAACAAACTAATCACTGCATTTCAGGTCAGGAACAATTTCCATAGTTTAGGTTTGCAAGGCTATAAAAGAAAGGGTACATGGCAGCAGCAGAAACACACACCTGTGTATGACGTGAGAGATCACCAAGACACATCTGACACAGACCGTTTCTAGCTGGAGCCTATACCAGCACTGGGAGATTGGCCCAGCAGTCTCACAGATAAAAACTGTGAGACAGTATTGTGCTTCACAGAGCATTCCCCAGCTGAATGCACAGAGGGCATCAGGCAAACAACTGTGATGGTTCTTTCTGACCTCCAGTTCTGTTAAACCGTTCCACTGTCTGCCCTACCCATTCTGGATTTCAAGTTTTCTTTAGGTGTTTCCTGCTTTCCACTCTAAGGACAATAACTGCTGGATTGTCCAAAGCACATCCAACCAAAAATTAGGCAGAAATAGTGTTGGATTCAACCTGTTCTCAGAAACCTGGGTACTTGGTAAAAAAAAAAAAAAAAAAAGAGCAAAAAACCAAAGTAAAAACAACTGGAAAAATATTTTCCCCCTGAAATCTCTTTCAGCTACTTTACTTATATGTAATAATAGCAAATAAAAATTTGGGCTGAAGGGTGGTTTTGAAGCTGGCAGCATCTCTCCCATTTAATTTCCCCCCCTCCCCAGCAATATCAGAGACTTGGATTTGGACTGTACACAACAAAGGTATAATCTTTCAGATTCAGATTAAAGAAAAACAAAAACACAATTCTTGTCATGTGAAGCCGGTAGATTGTCCAGGCTTTTGCTTTTGTATCATCCAGAGCTGGTCACCAGGGATACCAAATTATAAAACTCTAAATCCTACAACCAATCACTGTGTCTTTTAGGGGGGTGTTGGTTTCACGTGCTGAAGTGTGTGCACCAGTTTATAGCAACTAAGAAAAGCTCCTTTCTGTTTGCCATAAACTGAGCTGACTCAAGTAACTACAGTAAGGTGGTTGTTTAAAGTAGGTTTCTGCATGTGTGGCATCTTGCTCAACATCTGGTTCTAGTTAACTTCTTTTCTGAGGTTTGTGTGTATGTTGCTGTGTTGAATCCATATTTAATTTCAAAACAAGACTGAGTAAAAAGCTAGAAGTTCATCTGATTTGTACAAAGAAAAGAACCACAAAACAAATGTTATTGCCCAGTTTGTGCTTGGAGAATTAGGTGTTATCATATGGCACTTTTGGTCCTAAATCTGCTGCTTGTGATTTTTGCTAGAAATGCTCATTTAATTATCCTTTATAACCATGCCTAAGGGTGCACTGAGGTCAGCTTTCTCTGAGATCTTTTATGCAACACATTGCACAAAGTAAGTTTTCCCGTACTATGACTGCATGAAACTTTTGTGCCTGATAGAATCAGAAACCAGCATTTTTATGGAATAAAATTGAAATCTAGTGGTTAATTTCAACTTTTTGTGCAACTCACCATAATATATTTTTACAAAAAAATCACATTACATATCATGGTTTAACATCTGATTTAGTCTTGTAAAAAGCTGGCATTAACATAAAGCACATATTCATCCATACGTCAGCTGGCTTAAGCCAGTTAAGCAACCAGAAAACAACCTTTTTAATGTACAACCACATCCCACTTCTGTATCTGTTGCCATGTGATTTTTAGTGAGCTCAGCATTACAACACTTCAGCTCATCCAGACAGCCCATCACTTCTGTCAATCAAATGACTTGACCTTAACCTAATGAAGCATCAGCATACGAAACTGCAACTAAACCAACCCCTCCAGAGGTTATCACAATATATTCTTCCTGACAGAATTTAAAAACATATTTTCACAAATTTCACATCCATACACTTACAGAACCAATAATCTAGGCTTTGTTTTATTCACATTTGTAATGTTCTTTTCATTTCCTGCCCATTTTTTCACATGGATTTCCTGCCACTGCGGACCATCCTTGCTGCACACCAAAATCAGCAATGAAAGCACATACTCAGTTTAGCAGCAGCAGGACATAGTTTAAGGACATATAAGGTTGCATTTTGTTGCATCTCACTTAAATATGTATGTCCAGTAGCTGCGGTGAAGAATTACTTCCTACTTCTGTGGTTGCTTCTTCTTTCTGAATGCAATGATTTCAGTAGTTCTCTGAACTTTGTCTCAGCTTGCCATCATCTACCCTGATTTTTCCAGTAACAGTCCACTTGCCTTGTTTTTCTGTCTTACACCTCTGTCCTGAGAATTTGAATCTGTCTCACCAACTGCTTATTAAGTCTTAGTTTCATTATTGTGATACTCATTGTGTCTTCCAGGCTACCTGACTTCATTTAAAATACTTTCTCCAGCTGTACCTGCCAGAGATGGGATAGGCCAGTCAGCCTCCCCTTGATCCCTGGGAAGATGGTGGAAAAGCTAATCCTGGAAACCAGATCCAGGCATATGAAGGACCAACCTGATAACCGTTTACAGTGAACTAACTGGTTTGGTAAATGAGGCTCCCCTCAGCAGTGAATATTACCTACCTAGATTTCAGCCGTAGATGTTGCCTACCTAGCCTACAGTAAGGCTTTCAACACTGTCTCCCATAGGATCCTCACAGAGAAGCTGATGAAATATGGGCTGGATGAGCAGACAGTGAGGTGGATTGAAAACTGGCTGAACGGGCTGGCCCAAAGGGTGGTGGAGCGCCTCACATATTGGGGAAAGGCTGAGAGAGCTGGGACTGTTTAGCCTGGAGAAGAGAAGACCCAGAAATAAGATCTCATCAATGTTTACAAATATTTGAAGGGTGCAAAGAAGACTGAACCAGGCTCTTTTAATTGGTGTCCAGTGACAGGACCAAAGACAATGAGCAGAAACTGAAATACAGGACGTGCCGTCTGAACATCAGGAGCACTTTTTCACTGTGAGGGTGACCAAGCACTGGCACAGGTTGCCCAGGGAGGTTGTGGAGTCTCTCCCCTTAGAGACAGTCAAAAAAACATCTAAGCACAGTTCTGGGCAACTGGCTGTAGGTGGCCCTGCTTCTTGCACAAAGGGGATTAATGAGGATTTTCCTCATTGGAAATTAAGACAAATAGCAATCAGTAGATTCCTTAAGGGATATGGAAGCAGAGGTAGTCAAGACGGAATAAGAGTGAAATTGTAAGTGAGCATAAGGGATTTGTGGGGTTAGGGGGACTATTTCACCCCTTTCACTGTGGCCCTTGTCAACCTCATTGCTGAGGGAGACACCACCTCTGTTCCTGAAGACTACAGTGAGGAGGTCTGTCCTGTAAACCCATACTTTTATGTCAAAGAAGTGAAATGTCTATAACATTAATGAAGTAAAAATTACTTTTTTCCTGCCTGCACAGTTTGGGTTTTTCCAGGACAGCATGTCTTACCCCAGCCCTTACGAGGGAGACTGCATTTCCTACGCCTTTTCCTTCAGTGGATGCTGAACTTCTTCCTAATATAAAGGAAAATATTTGATTCTCAGCAAATAGTATTTTAAAATCATAAACCAAACACTATTTTAAACTTATGGTTCAGTCTCACTAGGATTTCAAGCTGCTTAAATGTCCTATAAAGACATTTATTATATCTTTTGATTCCTATCATGCGTACCATACTGATAAAACTGATAATGTAATGATACTGTCAACAGCAGATAATCAAAACAACTATTTTTTTAAAAAGCAAAAATATATAAGTATGGCAATGCATACTCAAAAAATACAAATGTGAACAAGGACATCATCTCTTTTCTATAAAACAGCCACACATCAGTTTATAGTGGATATACAGTGCAAGGAAAACTGAACTTATGATTCTTCTGAACTCAAACTAGTTCATCAGCAATGGTTTCAGACTAAAAGGTGTGTATTACAATATCATCTTCTAGACCTCTGAGGTATGTCACTCATTAAGTATGACAGAAGCATGTCTGCTTCCATATCTGGAAACTTCCTGGTCTTTGAAAAAATCTTTAAAAATGCTTAAGGACTTTTACATGGTGGATGAATATCTACCAACTGTTTAGTGCTACTGACTTCACTCAAAGTGTCAGCATGAAGAGGGCTTTGAAAGGTAGACTTTCAATAATCCTTAATATCAGAGAGGTATTTCAGCTGTGGGTAGAAATCTATTTGTTAATACATTATATTACAAAGAATGTGGTGTTATGTTTGTAGTCCCTCCTTCTACAGATCGTCTTGATTTTTTCAAAAAAGGTGCTGCAAGAACTGGCTTCGTAAAATACATGGCTGACCTGCTGGGTGTAAGTAGACAGCTACAGTAGACTGTGCCATAAGAAATGGCTGTGTCTAGGTTTGTTTGGTTTTATTTTACTTCCAGACCATTACTATGAGAAAGCAGCAGCTTGAGCTTAATACAATTGCTCCGGTGATTTTTATAGAGCACTTGCCATTATTGAAATTGGACTCACTATTTCCCCCAAGCATATGCCTGAATAGCTGAAAGATTGTGCATCAAAGTGGAATTAAAGAAGGCATAGAGTTGTATTCAAAATGGTGGATAGAATAGGGGAAGAATACTTTTTTGCCATCTCCTATAATAATGTAAGGTCACTCAGGAGACAAGTATAATTTTTTGTCTTTACTAGAGATGAAACTAGGCGTAGATGTGACTTGGACTACAGTGAACAAGACCATCAGAAAGATGAAGATTTTGGAATCTGTAGTTATCCATTTCTAGAATATCATTGTAGAAAGTACGTTTAAAACAGATTCTCCAAATTTACTGAAGAATAATGCCGGCTCGTGAGCTCCAGAACGTCTGCAAGTACAGGAAGTGTCAGGTCATCTTGTTCTTCAGACTATAAACAAAAATCAGTGTGTCTGAGAGTAGCTTAAAAATAGAAAAAGCTTCTACATAATTATAGACTTTTACAACTGACAAAATATTCTTCATTTTAATTAACCTATCTCCTGCACTGGCTCCTGAAAATGTTCCGTCTGAGAGCTTAGTCATCTGCCTAAAAAGAAGCAAAATATTAAACCTACAATTTCACATTATAGAGGTCACCTTCTACAAAAACATACTGAGCCACTGCATAACATTGCAAACTGTTTTGTTGGCAAGGAGTACCTACTTGTACACAGTATTTTCATGAGGAATAACCTGAACCTTGAGGTAAAAAAAAACAACTTCTCAGATAAATACCCTAATTATGACTCTCATATGACTGAACAGAATATGAATCTGATCTGTAAACCGACTGGGGTCTTAACTTCGCTATATTACCAGGTTAAAAAACAAGTCATAATTAAGGTACTCTCTACACTGTTGATCAGAATACAACATAAAAGGGGCAGGAGATAGTTTATCGTTCTTTCAGGACTTCATGAGAAGGTGCAATAACCAGCCAGTATAGCTTCAATGAAACATTTGGCTTATATATTTTATTTGCATACACTGATTTTTAGTCGATTATCCAAAGGAAAAGAAAATCAGAAAATAGTAAATAGCGAGGTAAAAAAATCTTTATATTTTGGGGTATTGTTTCTGTACTGTAAATCACAGTAGAGATTTACTGGAGAAAACCATTAGCATATTCTATCCTTTTGCATAAAAGCATGATTTTTGTCTATTATACATTAAGTATTTTGTTTAAACTAGTCTATGTATGTCAATCAGAGAGGCTTTCACTGTTTCCTTTGGGAAAATTCTCCACAGACTTGTAGATTTTGCTGTCACAGAGGTTATCCAGACAGTTAACATTTGCCCTTACTTAACTCCATGCAGTTACTCATGCTTCTGCTCTCCCTCATTCTGCTAAACTGATTCCTGCCCGTTATTGAGAAAGCCTTTAGAAATTTGCAGAGATCTAAACATCTGCTCCTTCCTCCTGCCAGTGGGTTTCAGGCTGCTGTTTGTCTGTTGTCAGTGATGCTTCTGAAAGCAGTCTTTTTCAAAATCAAATTTGCAATAGATTTGTGATTAAATTGTATACTGTGGTATCACCCAGTGACCCCATCTAGTCTTGTATCCTAGTGTGTTAGATGCTGTACAGATGTGATGGTGGATATGAAACATGACTCAAGGACTTTTCACAATCAGTGGCACTTCTCAGCTCCCACATTGCTAACATCATCTGGTAAATCTTGATCTTTATTCCCTAGATCATTACTCCCTTTCATGAGGAGAAGGAGACCACAGTGGAGAAGTTTTACCTTCCGTTCGGGTCAGTGCTCAGGGAAACTTCATCATCCCTGGGAGAACCATGAGAGGAAGGACAAGTATGCGAGCCCAAGGCTCCTGAGCACTTAGGTGAACTCTGGGATTGAAGTTGTCACCTCATGTATTTCTTACTAGCAGGAATTGGTATCTTTGCTGATAAAGCTTGATTCTCAGTGAAAAGTGATGGATGAAATGTCCTCCCATGTTGAATTACCCACCCCTGTCCATAAAGCAGCTCCCAGCCCAGAGTATGCAAACCGCTATTAGTTATTGAGAAGATGTGACTAATGCCATGGACAAAGGGTGGGAGTGCAGAAGGGTGTGATCTCAGGTCCCAGAGCCTGCGTTCAGTTTGTGTGCCAGCCTCAGTAGCAGAGAGTTGACAGGATGTGCTTCAGCAAGCCCTGTGAAACAATGAGGTGCATGGTGTTGCACTCCCAAAATGAACCCATGGGAGCTGGTGCACCCAAGAGCACCATGGGCATCCAGCTAGTGGGCCACACTGGTCCTAGGGAGGCTGCCTATGCACTTTTCCTTCCCTTGGGTCTTCCCTGTGAGAACCAAATATTTCCATTATCCCAGACAGCCCAGCCCCACTTTCAGATGTAAGGAAGAGGTGGCTGTTTACCTCTTCCCCTGCATTGGTCTTGCCTCAAGGACAAAGGTGTTTGCTACTGCTGCTGCAAATGATCATTTCATATTTGTCATCCCATTTCCTGCAGTTGTTTAGCTCCCGTTGAACACATCTACCAGGGCTTGCTGCGAGATTTCAAGCTGCATAAAGTCTTTGAGAGGTCTGAGACCTCAGTCAAATGAGAAACTGTGAGTTCTGCTCTGCAAGCCATGGCCAGTCCCCTTGAAACTCTCACATCTACAGATCATCTAGTTACAAACACCCAGGGAAAGTTATGTCAGCCCTGCCCACTGCCCTTATGTGGCTAGTAAATCATATTTTATTGTCATTATTAACGATTAATCCTCATGGGATCCAGTGTGATTTAATTAGAATGGTTGGGGGGGGTGTGTTGTTTTTTTCCTGTTAATACTATGTTTCACTATATCAGTTTTAAAATTAAGTTGCAACTGTAATCACACAATATAGAGCTGTTTAAAAATTCCCATGCAAATTTTTGCTGAAGAAAAAGTCTTGAGGGAGAAGGTAATACTTCGACAGTAAATCATAAATTTATATTGAAAATAACACTAACCCAGAAATTAAAGAAACAGCCTGTATTTTTGTTTTGATACATTTTTTGGAATAATTTTCAAGACATATTCTTGACATCTAGTATCAGCATGAGCCCCTTTCTGTGGTTTTGTTTGGTTTTTTCTTTCCCCTTTCCTTTTCTTATTATCTGAAACAGAACCAGGAAAAAACTTATCATAATTTTCTTATAAGTAGTCTAACAGAAGGGGTTTACCTCAGTGTAAATTGTCTACTTGCACCATTTTAATCTGACAGGCCGTTCAAAATATTTTTAAAACCAGCTGAGGGAATGGAATAGGTACATTCCTCTGCAGCAATGAGTCAGTGGAAAGAGACCCAGTGACTCCAGGGGATAAAACTTACATGTTTAGCTGCCTTTTGAGCAGGTATTAGTTATCTGGTGGAGATTACAAACTTGATAGCCCAACCCCATATTAAACAAGCATAGTAGCTCTTTTTAGAAGTGTATTGATCATTTTTCAGTGTGATCTTTCTTTTTTCTATTAGCTTTATGGTCACTTCTGTATTTTGCATGATTGAACAGAAATCTACTACTTATGCCACCTGAAAGATGACTTTATAATCTTTTACAAATTATTTACTTTGGGTGGCTTGTCTGCACCCTTCTTGCTTTAAAAGGAAATGCTCACAAATATAAACAGTCTTAAGAGTTTTCTGGTTTATATACTATTCTCCAGCTTCAGGACACCAGGGAAGTATGCTGATGTGAACACACAGCTTCCCCAGAGCCCTGCAACACTGAATGAAAACATGCAGAAAAGCTTGAGGTATATCCTACACTCCCTGCATTCACTCCATGGAGGGTTACGTTTCTACTCCCAATCCAACAAACGTGAATAATTTTATTATCTGTGCATACGTAAAATCCCGCTGGGAGTTGATGCAAACATAAAACTCCCCATGTGTTTCCTAGCATGTGAAATCATGCTGAGATCCATGTGCAGCCAGAAAAAACTTTTGAGAAAGAGATAGTAATTTAAATCTAAACCACAAATTCATCCATCTGTTTCATATTTCTAATCTACCAAGCTGTGAATGTCCTTATTCATGAGGAGAGGAGTCTGGTTTTCCAGTATGGTGTTCATTGAAACCAATAAAAGATGCTGGGGAAAAAAAAAGATAAAGGTAATATTATAAAAACTTTAATTTATTGAACAGCTAACAAAGACTTTTGTAACGAAAACTACATTTATTCATATCTATATAACTTAGTGAGGGAACTATTCTTTCTAAGTACTACTCATCAGACAAAAAATAATTCTTATTTTGACCTTCAGCTTAATGTTCCCATGTTTTCATTGCTTACAGCAGGACTTTGAAATTCAGCAAGAAGAAAGCTCTGGAAGATAAATATCTCTAGTGTCTCCCATGAAATTCCATTTGTCTGCGTCCCAGGTACAGGTGTGGTGTCATTCCCATCTGTCAGCAAAGCCGTGGCAGCATGCCAAAATAACAACTGAACACAGATGCTCGGACACCACAGCTAACTAACCAGCAACACCTGCTACAGCAGGGGTTCTGAGCAGAAAATTTCCCTTAGAAGAGAGCAGGGAGGGAGAGCTAAACTACCTTCCCTTCCTTGCAGGCTTTCTCCATCAGATGTGTTGCATGCTTTCAGGGGCTCATCCTCCGCTCTGAAGGAACAATGTGAACAAAGTGTTTTGCCACTGTCTCCATCTAAGCAGAGACTCAAAGTAGGCTTCTCCAACCATTTCACCAGGCCCTAGTGTACCTTCCCTCCCTAAACCCCTCCTCCTGCCAGTTGCAGCAGTTACTCGGAGTTCAGGCTAACTGTGGATGCTTGATAACACTGATAATATTTGATAATAACATTGCCACATATAGTTGCAAAAGAATTATTTTCAACCCATGTGAGAAACAAAGGTGATGTATCTAACAATGTTACAATAAAACTATTACTCTGGTTGCAAAGTCAAAAATCTGTCAGTTAAAAAATGACAAAATTGAGATGATCCGACTCATCTTATTTCGGTCCTTTTGCACCTATAATCGAGACATTCCTTCATGACGTGGGCATGGTGCTTTTCAGGAGTCCCCATCCTTTCGCTGCCCAGGTAGGGCAGTGCGAAGGAGGATGGCTGAGGGCGTGATGACCCTAGCTAGTGACTGAAGGTTTCCCTGGCACATTTATTCCAGAAGGCTGAAAAGATTCTTCAGGAAGAAGGTCACTTTTGCAGCTCCTATAGATATTGCCATACAGAAGAGTTCTGGTCTGTTGCTTCCTAGGTCACAGCTTTCTTATATGATTCTGTGCAAGTTGTTTTAATATAAAACATTGGAAAAGATTGTCAACCATGTCCCACTCACTGTCTGCAGGTCTACAAGCAGGCATGTGGGAAGCTGACCTGGCAAGGGCTTCACAAGGCACCTCTTGCTGCAAAAGACATCAGTGGTAGTTGTGACTGTTGAGCACTTTGGGATAAAATAACCCATTCCTGTAGCAAAGGGCTTCAGGAGGAGGGAAATCTTAAGGAGGCTGGGTGGGTAAGTTGAATTATGCCGTTCATTTAAACAATTTTCTTCCTGCAGATACATTTGGAGTTGATTAACATATACATAGACATTTGGCACCCTGGCTGCAGTGAATTTCCCTTCAAGTAACAGTTCCTTTATTTCTTTTCATTCACTGAGCTGCACCAGATAAAAGAGCACAGAGTGTACCTGGAGCCTGCAAAGGGCCCCTATGTCCCAAAACAGCATAAACGCCAGCTTCATTAGCACACATCATTAAACGTTTCATACAGAAAGGCGCCATCTGCTCTTGAAAATGTTGGGACCTCTGCACATAAGGTGTCTGATTGCCCTCAGACAAGAGGGACAGTCTTTTGACTTAACCTATTGACTCAGAGCTGGGGTTATTTTGCCAAAGTGACTGTTTTTCTCTGTTATACTAACCACTTCTCCCCTAGTCTGGCTGTATATCAAGAGTTGCCTCCAGCTCTCTCACACTGGTTCTTGTTGGGTCCCTGAGGATGGGAAGTAATGGACTGGTTGGACAGTAATATTCTAAATTATCAGGTACATATCCATTTTCCTCCTGTAATCTCACAGTGTCAGGTAGCTCCGCCCTTGCACCTGACCATACAAACAGCATGCTCAGAGGTTAACACTGAAGCAGGCACTGGGGTTATTTTCAGTATGTTTCCCTTTCACAGTTCCTGATTGCTACCCCATGAGCAAGAAGTGCAGGGCTAACATCACACATGGGGTCTTCACTGCCCCAGCTCTGTCCTACCTCACTCTGGCCAGGTTAGCAAGCGGAACATGCTGCAGTTTTCAGAGGTGACACAGCCCATGGACTGCGTGAGTTCAAAATGCCCTGAGAGCTCCTCAGGACAGACTGTCAGACCAAAGAGCTCCCAGCTGAGTGATGTGGCTAATGTCATAACTTTGTGCGGGTGACTGAAGTGGTACATGCCCCTTTTCTGGTTTGTCAGGAAAATGAACACAGAAAACAAATTTCATGACACAGAAGACAAAACTTGCATGAGGATTATATGTTCCCTTAATGGCCAAGTGAACAGTTCTAATTAGGGATTAACCTTAGTTTATAAAAATGTTCATGGATTTATTTGGAAGAAATATATCATATTTAAATGTCCAGAAGTTTATACCAGACTCATAGACTACATCAGTAGTGTACACAACAGAATTCTGTGGTTTTTTCCTGTATTTCTGTAACAATTAGTGTCACATTTCTAGGAAATTCCTCCAAAAATAAAAGCTTCTGATAAAATAAAATATGGAAAATTATGTTTAGTAGTGTACATTACTGGAATAGTGACTGGGAAAACAAAAACAGCTTTTGAAACTTGCAAATCTGTCATTCAAACAGAACAAGGTAGTCTCTGAAAAAAAATTCTAAGTTTATGGAACTCATCTTTCCACCTTTTGCACAATCATGTTTAAAATATTCATTTTTACATCAAAACACATTTTTATGAAACAATGATATTATTTGAAAACTAAGAAATGTTAGAAATGCCATGAAAGTGACCATTGCTGTGTATAACAACAAATGACAAAATTATCATCAAGGGAGTGGCTACCTGGAAATGCCATCTAAACGCATGTTTTTTTCCTGTTTTCCAGCTGTGACTATTTTCATCTTTTCATAGTTATCAGCTTCACGGCTCCTGTGTTATGGTCTCTTCTTTAATGCAAGACAAAAAAAAAGATTGATGAAGTTACTCAGCAGACGTTTTGTTCTACTATTCGTTCTCCAAGTTACTTGTTATGAACTTATGGAATTATCTGAAATACAGAGGATGCTTTCTCCTACATCATTAGTGTGTAATTGGTTTATATCCCTCACAAATGTTTTTTTTTTAATTGCTTTTTAGAAACCATTACTGTAGACTGAAATATCTCCATTTGTAATTCTGGAAATACTTATTGACCACCAAACTATTGACACCCTTTTCTTCTTGCTGAGTTCTTCACCTGCCTAACATCTGATTACAATGACTCCAGCACTGCTAGACATGTTCCAGTGTTTTATTCATAACAGTTCTTTATAAAATTGTGGGGCCATGTTTCACAATGTAACGTTTATTTTCCCTATGTGTCTTTACTTACCAAAGTGTATTAACACAGCTAAAAAAAAACAAAGATTCATAAGCTTTCCTGTAAAAATACTATCAGGCTCCCCAAGACATTTGGTATGTAGCTGTGGTGCACAGTCCTTCCTAGTCATTCCTAGTAAACAGAGCATTAACATTCCTTCAATTACTTATCTTTATAAGAATTAAAATTCTTTCCAGGATATTTAGTTCTTAGGGCATTTTATCACAGCACGTTTCTGTTATAAACATGCTCTTTCTTGTTAGGAATGACACTAATTTTCCAGTTAGGTATCAAAGCAAATTATTCCTAAATTTATAGCAGTCTGACATAGATTTACAGAATTAGATCATAAATCTTTATTGCTATCTTCAAAAACATAGGGTGACACATGCATTTGCTCAGTCACAGTATGTAACCAGATGTGCTGGGTTTTTAAGAAAAAGAAATTCTTCTTTTCCCTTTATCTGAATCATATGTGCCTGTGATTTGATGTATATGTTCCTTTAATTGAATCATCACCTTTCTGACAAAAATATTTTCTAATGGGGAAGACATGAACAATATTGATCTGTTGCTCCCCATATTTGTACTATATACATGAAGTGACATTGAACTAAAGGCTAAAATAGCACTACTGCATCCTCAAAAGTACAGAACCGAGAAAGCTAGTCTGCTATGTGGATAAAGAGAATACTGCAGTGAAAGTTTAATGGAGGAATAAGACTATGTATCATTTCAGTATCAAGTTGACTGTCTCTTGGTTTCCCATCTCTCTCATGCCGTTGACTTGGTACATGCTGATGATTCATTGCGATGACTATTTCGCTTGCAGGAAGGAAAGCTCCATCACTCCAGGACAAAACAGAAAAATTCAAGCAAAACACTTCTCCAGCACTTCTGAGGCTCGATTGCTCTCCTTGCTGTAGTTCATCGCTGGCACTACGCTCACAGTCATGACTCTACTCTATTACTAATTTTAGCCTTTGGATACTTCAGCTGTGAGCTGTAGCCTTTAAACCACAGATTACTTTATGGGTTCCTATGGGCCTGTTTGTGTTCATGTTTTGCTCTTCTGACTCTCCCTTCCCCCAAAGGGGAGTGAACCTCTACTATCCTTTCATGCAATGGCCTTTCTTAGTTGATAATTGTTTTCTTGATTCTTTTCCCATCTCTATTTCAGCCCAATTTTTCTCCTGGCTTCTGTAATGTCTGTTACAGACTTCTGTCCTTAAGAGCATTATCTCTATAAAAAGCTAATAGAATAGACTACAGTTTTTGTCTGAAAATTTTCCCTATTAAATTTGAGTTGGTAAGCTCAGTAGAAAATTAGAGAGAGGGAGGAGAGAGAGGATACAGAAAGGAGAGATAAATATAAGACACGTTATTTGACATTTTTAGGGGGAAAAATCTTATGCTAATCTAAATAATGCCTTTTGGAGAAGCTTTAGGTATGATATGAAGAAGGGATAAGATAGTCTTCTTGGCCACCCCTCTAGCTGAGAGAAGAGCTATTTCACATACCATAAGAGTCATCTCCAATACTGATATTAAATGGAAAATGTTGATGATCAACTGGTCATCTCATACCTTAAGCCTAATTTATAAACTCTTTTTAGATGAGCTTCTATTGGTTGTTTCTTATATTTTTCAGGAAAATATCTGGTGCATCTCTGAATAGCGTTATAATATATATTATTGTGAATGAGAACGTAAGTATGTATATATGAAAGCAGGGTTTTAAAAAAATTATTCTGAAACCCTAAATCCAGCATTTGTAGAAAGGATGTTCTGAAAAATGGAAGAATGTCAAATATTTGATAAGAATTTCATTGACTGGATTCTCTATGGAAAGATTTGAAGTTCTTTTATATGGAAGTACTGACACACAAGCACACATGCATACATGCATGAGTGGGTGTCTATATTCCATTTGAATATCTAGCATATTTAAGTTCAAACAAAACATGAAAACTTATTGATCTGTCATCTCAGAAAGCTCAGAGCTTAATGAGTGAAGCATCAGATGCAATTCAAATATAATTACTCAGAAGAAGAACATAGGCATCTTGTCCCTTTCTGGTATAACCAAAAGTAAACTGGCAAATGTCACAAAACGTTACTACTACGTTACCTTTATGATAATTTGCTGCTTTTGAATCATCACTATGCTAGTGAGTCAAGGGGCATTCTAGAATTGAAATACATATTTTAATGTAAAAGCTAAATTTTGCAGAGAGCCAGCTTCCATCCTGCTGCAGCATATGATATCAGAGGTAAATATCTAAATGGAGTATCTGACATGTTTGGAGAAGATCTGAGGGGTGAGCTAGCCAGAAATTTTTCATCAAGGTTACTCTCATTAAAACAGAAAATGTCTGTTCCATAAAATTGAATTTTCCAGTGGCTATTTTCATTTTTCTATTCTGTTACTGAGAAGAGAGCTACAGCTACCCATGTTATAGCCCCCTGTATTTCAGCCTTTGGGGAAGGCTGCAAAGCTCACAGAACTCCCTGAATGAGCATCAGCAAAGAGGAGCAGAACGCCAAATAGACTTCACATTTAGCTGCTAATAAGTCCAGCTGAAGAATAATAATTGCACTTATGGAAACGAAGAGGAAACTGAGCAGTAGTTTCTGGGCAGGCAGACAACTAGCAAGCCAAAAACTCTCTGTAAAGTTTTTTTCTTTTAAATCTCTTTCTGTTGAGGTAAATAAAAAGTTACATGTAATGTTGGGAGTGGAAGGAGGGAGGGAGGATTGTTCATTTTACTTTTTGCCCCAACTCAGAAGGCAAATATTTTCCAAACAATTTTATGAAGCCAAATGGATTTCTATTTTCCCCACAGATCTAGTTATGATCACTCAGATTTCTGACCACATGCCAAACATACCTCATGTGTTTATGTGGGGTTTCACTAGAGGTTCAGTAATAACCATATCCTCCCTGCTCCCACCAGCTCTCCCAGAAACCATGTCCCACCCACTCAGAGGACTGCTCTCCATGATTCCTACTCTGCCCACCCTGCTTTTTTCTACCCCCAGAAAGACCTGATCCTTCCCTATTCACTGCCCCCATCCTCGCGTGGCCCAGTCCCCACACACAGTAATTCTGCTGATATTTCATAGGCATTTACTTGTGCTTCTCAGCTGTCACGATTCTTTACTGTTAGGGAAAGGGTTCCTATTCACTTTTTCCTTTTCATTTTCTTAGTTAATGTCAATAGTTAGGGAGAAGTCAGAAATGAGTCTGTGGTTTAGTGGCATTCTGAAATAAACAGGTTTATAGGACTTTTGTAGCTGACTTTTCTACATATATTTGTGCCATTTCAGTGTTTCATATGGTACTAGAAATTTATTCTACTGAAAATCCCTATGCAATTTTTTATATTTGGGTTTTTTCTTTTTATTTTTTAATTTTATTAAAATGTATATGAACTTAGTTTCTTCTCTGATCTTTAGCTGTCAGATATTTGGTTTTGAGAAATAGATTTTATTTTTAAAATCATCTTTTTATAGAAGAATTAACAATAAAGGGAACACTGAGCAGAACTGGTGCAACAGTTAGGGCTCAAAAAAATAAGGGGAGGTTGCTATGGTTTTTCACAAAAAACATTTTGTGTAGTATCAGCTGGAGCATGAGCTTAAAAGATGCCTCCTCTCAAAGTAGTTGTGTTTTCCTATTAGTGAAATGAACAAAGATCACATGCTGCCAGAATCAAGCTACTACACAGGTAACAAGTAACTCTTTCAGCACAGAGATGTTATTTATTTAGTCATTAATACATGGTTACTATGATAGCAGAGAATGAATTAATAAAATTTTAGAGAGAAGGAGTATTTCTTCAGTTGACAGACAAGAAGTCAGTCAAAGAGCTTTACATTAATCTGTGTTTTGCTCAAAGCTGGGGCAGAAGTAAGGTCAGTTACATTGACTCAATGGATAGGTGACAACTTGTTAGGTTACCACAACCTAAGTATGTTCAGCTGTGTGCCCTTGCCTTCAGTTTATTAACACAGTGTTTCCAGCTGTCTCACTCACCGTAGTATTAACTCTCCAATTATGCTATTGATATTCCACATTTGCACTATGCAAACCTTCCACCTGAATAGTACTCATTATATCTGGACCAACCACTCCAGTCCACTGGTGGAGAACATCGGTAGCTGTCATATTTTATAAGCTCCACATGCATTATAAAGTGGGAGGAGTATAAATTTGTCATATATGTATAAAACTACTAACTCAGAAAAACAAGTTAATGTGCATTACTGTATGTTTACCACCATGGGCCCCAACACATACAGATAGCTGCATCAGTGTGAAAAAATAAACATTATGTCTTGAATTTTTTATGGAAATGCAAAATTTTCTTTCAATGTGTTTTATGTCATAATAAAATCTTCAGAGAATATGTGTTTCTTGCAGATTTTAGTAATTCAGCTGAAGCTTAGGAAGCCTCACAAAAAAGTTGTAAACTAATGAATACACTCTTAAATAAGGCAAAAACAAACAAACATTAGCTTTTGCAGGGGGTGTGAATATATTCAGGAGATAATTATTCTTGACACTGTCAGTGTTTGACCTATTGGAGCCCCCAAAGCAAACACATACATGACAGAACAAGGGAATTCTGACTTAATCTCGTGAATAAAACAGTTTAATAAATTATAACTTGTACTGCGAGCCATAGCACATGGGATTTAGGTGCCCTCGGTTATATATTTAAAGCAACTCAGGTTAAAAAATACAGCTCAGTTATGGAAAGATTCTGTGTGTCTTACTCCCATGAATCAAAAAAAAAATTATTTTCTCGGGACTAAAGGAAAGAGACGCTACCAGGTAGGTTTACCTACCCTGAGCAAAGCACCTCCTGATCCATCTCAGCTGATACCACCATAATCATACTGACTGTCACAGTCACATTCCAAGAATAGGACAGCTTCAAGAATGGATCCGTATTTAAAGCAGCTTTTCTGTTAGCCTAGCAAGGAAAAAAAGAGATACCAAACAACTTTTGCAAAGTCTTTGCTTTGTGCCCTGCAGTTGTAACGTCAAGGCAGTCTATAATTAGGGCGCACAGGGACCAGTGACTAATGCACATGAAGGTACAGTGAATGAGCTGAAGTGTTTTCATTATTTTTGCTAGTAGACAGGAATACTAGACGTTCTGATGCTATTCCTCAGACTGCAAATACTGGCACACCCTGCTCAAATACAACCACAGAAAGAAAATACAAAAGAAAGGAAAAAACCACCAACTGCAGATGCCGTATCTTCTCCTCTAGTATTTACAGCGTATATGTTTACACTCAGCATGACCACGCTTCCAATATAAAAATCCCGTGCCTCCTCTGCAGTGACGCATGTGTACGTGTGATCACTAACAAAAGACACCAGTTTTTAACTTGCTCTTGCATTGGCTTCTCTGCCCTCTCCCTTGCCTTTCACATTTTCCCCATCTGCAAGGCCTTTTTGGTATCTGGGAGCATTAGCTGAATGTGGTAGGAAATATTAGATAGTTGTCCTTGTTAATCACTAAGACCTGAAGGAATGGCTTTGACAGTGCCTTCACTCTTGCTCTCCCGTACAAACCAAGCAGTAGCTGCAGTACTAAACACCCAGTCACTGGACTGTCAGCTGCTTCTTGGTAAACACAAAGCTTGAGTAAATATTATGTAGTTGTGAAGAGCATGGATGTTTTGACTGATTATGTGGGAGGGCAGGACAGCTGGCTAGGAAGAATTGTCCAAAATATGTGAACACAAGATAAAAAAAAAAACCTTGTCCCAGCAAAATCAAGAAAGCTGGTGTGGATTGCAAAGTGTGTCTGTATCTGAACATACTCTATTATTTTTTACACAGATATATAAAATCTGTCAGTTCTCGTAAGTTTTCGACTTTGGTGAAATCCAGCTCAGTGCCAGGAGCCAGTTATAGGATCAATGCACCTTTGAAGTAGTGCCTAGGTTTGTGTTGACCTTTGATAAGAGGATAAATTTCACCCAGTGTCATTAGTGCTGCCCACAAACATAAAAGGGATATGTTTGCCTTGCCTTAACATCTTTGATATTTACCCACTGCTTTGCTTGAGATATCAGGTATAAAGATGACCCTATCTTTTCTGACTATGCTGAAAAGCAGAGATATTTGTATTTAAAATAAGGTTCAAACCTAGGCTGGAGAGATAGTTCCAGCTCTTGCTGAACTTTTTCCTAGCACAGTGCAAGAAGCCAATATAGGTGGGCTGATGTAACTTTACTGTAATAAAACAGAGTTCAAAAAACAGTCATGATTTGTCAACGCAGAGGCCAAAACTTATCCTGAGATAGAAGGTCACAATTCTCAGAGATCAGACATTACCCAGTGACCATGATAACCCACCAGAAGAGAAGAAAAGCTCAAAATGGAGTTTTCCAAATAGTAACAAGGGTGTGTGGCACAGTGGGTGAAGGTTAGCCCAGTCCACAGGTACAAACCTCACTGTCCTGCCTGGGCCACCTCACTGAAGCAGGTGGTTGAATAAGGGCATGACCACTCTGGGGTAACACTGCTTCTCCTGCTACTCACGGCGTGTTCCCTGGAGTCCTTCCCCTGTTGTGACTTGGGGAGTGGAAAACACTTTAGATAGAAGCACTGCTGCTATTCAAAGGGCAGCTTGTAGTACTTCTATGCAGCTTCTCTCCTTCCCAAAGCAGATAGGTCCCATTTCCTAATCTTCTCGAGCCTGTCTCTTCTTATCTCTGTACTTGTTCATGAGTTAAAGGACTTCTGAGGGCTGGCTAGCTGACCAACACGCCACCGACAACGGGCTGCCCGCAGAAGCTGAGTGACCCAGGCCACCTCTGCTTGTCAATAAAACAGGCCTTGACCTGTCCTTTCAGGCTGGTACCTGTGGGGCTTTTGCATGTGACTAAAAGCCACGTGCACAGAGAGAGTGAAAAATGAAACTGATCTGGGGAAATTGGTTCAAATGGTGACTACGTGTTTGGAATCCCTAAGGACAAGGGTAGCAGGTGAGCAGGCCAGGGTCCAAATTCCCAATGAGGCACACACACAGAGATCATGATAATCTTAAACTTGGAGTCTTTTTTGTCAGAAAATAAAATACAGGAACATGAATGTACAACTCTACATATTTTGTAATAGGGTTCTTTAAAAATAGTTGCTGGTAAAACAGGATTTCTGCTATGAATAAAGAATCATATCTGTAGTCAGTCCTTTGTTAATTTAACGGTCTTCAATTTCAAAAAACAGGGGCTATGTCCCCAGGAGTTGCTCTGGCAAATGGGTCCCTCAGAACCTGGAAGATCACCCAATTACAATTTAAATAAATTTATAGCAAGGATGATTGACTAAAGACAGAAGTGTCTGACAGCATCAGGAAAAGAGAAAGAAAGACTGCAAGAGAAGGGGTGTGTGTGAGAGACAGCACTTCACTTTCTCATATGAGTAAAGTGAGGAGAATTATTGTTCTTAAGTTTTGCAGTGAGTGGAATCAGGTCCTGCTTTCTTACCTTTGTTTTGTCTTTTCTTCTACCTCTCTCTCGTGTTATGTGCAGACCCCATATTTACATTAAAAACTTGCATTGATTCTTATGGACTCTTTTTATATTTACATGTGGTAACAAAAAGAGCCTCTTAACTTAAAAGCAGTTTTGGGCAGGACAGATTGAAAATACAAGATTTCTGTTAACCCTGGACTGACACAGGGGAGTGGTAAGTGGCTTCTTCTCCTGGGAACTAAAAGGAGGTGCCAGAGAGCTGTTGCCTTGGAAATCCCACCCAAAGCAGGATTATCAAGAGCTACCATCACTTTCAGAAACTAAGGACTCTCCTGAGCTCTCTTCCTAGCTACTGGGAGTTGTCTGTAGGAGACTCTATTATCATGCCTGGAACAAGGATTGCTGGCTCATGTGATCCCATCCCATGCCCATCGTACATATTGCAATCCCTGAGCTGGCACAGGACAGTGCCCAACTGATTCAGAAGCATCTGAGATTGATTATGATCAAGCCCATTTGCTCTTCTTTATTGCTGACATCTCCTGCCTGAGTCACTCTCAGGTGTGGTTGAGCAAACCTTACTGTTTAACCCTTGCAGCTTCCAATCTGACCTTCTGCTTCAGCAGCATGGCTGTGAGTCTGTGCATTGCCCAGGCATGCACTGGGAGCCCTCTGTTGCCAGGCTGAAAGCATATAGAAGCAGCTCAGCTCATGGCATACAGCCAGGATCCCTTACCCCCCACTAAACTGTGTGGCCTCACCCATGCAGGGAACGGTCTCTCACCCACGCTATCCCACAAATGGCTCCTGGATATTATCCCAGGTAGTGCAAGTGAGCCAAAACTCTGCCATGGGCTTATTTACTTCTAGTATTAACACTGAAACCATGTGGATAATTGTAGGCCATATCAAATCTGTGCCTTAACTAGTTTACTGGTAAGTCATAGCCTAACTCCCCGGTGCTTACAGAAAATGTTTGCTTTCACCTAGAAGAGATCCCAGAAATCCTCACAAAAGCATGTGAAAGATTACTCAGTTAAAGGGTCTATTTGGTTTAGGACAGTTACCACAGTTTCCTAAACAGTAAGGGGGAAGTCAGGTAGAGCAATGAATAGACCAACCGGTAGATAAATGGATAAATAGATATGTTCACACACTTTTCAAATTATTATTAATGTAACAAAGCACAATACTCATTAGAAACATCTGGGCTGTCCACTCTTCAAAGAAAAATAGGTCTTCTCTTCAGCTTTAGTAATAGTATCATTAGTACTTATCAACATGTAAAACATTGATCTAAGTCATAAATATGACACTAAAATTGTCTCTAGAACTGGACCCTACATTTATTATAAAGAATTCTCTCCTCTTACATTGTCAATTATTTACTCCCTAATTTTACTCTCCACGAAGTTCAAGAACCTGCCAGGATTGTATATATGCTTAGAGAAAACCTAGCTTGAATTGTAGCACTTCACTTCTTAATTAGCATCAGGTCAAAATAATTTCAGATCGGTGTGAATACCCAGGCAATGCTGTGGTGATGTGGAACCTCACTGCCTGGTAGGAAACTCAAGAAGTGGTTGCACCCAGGTCCAGCTCTCAGTGGGATGGTGTCATCTGTTTCTCCTGGCTTACCTCTCCACCTTTCAGCCTATTCTACCCAGACTACTTCATCTCTTTTAGGGCAATAAGTCCTCTGAGTTGTATATGAATGAAATAGTCCATATTATCCTTATGTAATGAAGACAAAATATTTCTGCTATACTTCATATACATACTTGCTAAGGCACCAAACGTACTGGTTTTATGATATTTGCAAAATATATAATTAGAATGGTGCATGCCCATGTTTGATTGATTGATACTAATTTCCTTTACAAACACAGCATTAAGAAAATCATTTTGTGGATGAATTGGATGAGATGTGCCATAATATTTAATGATGTTACTTTTTCCGGTGCCTGAATTAATGACATAACACTTTGCTAAAGGATGGATTTATGAGTGATTTAGCATCAGCTCAGTTACGCTGTTAATCATCTTTCTCAATGGTGGGAAATATACTGTTCAAACAATGCCACAATAAGAAAAAGAAATGAAATCGATGATGACAGTTTCTCAATATAATTGTCCTGAGTGTTTTATGTTTTGACACCTGCATTATTAAACCAAATTTCTTCATTTTCATCCAGTGACTGCCACTGGAGTTGCACATCCTGCAAATGTCAGTGAACAGCATGCACATGAAACTTTCTCTGCTTTGTGATGTACAGTCATCTCTTTGCGCAGATGAACTGTGCAGTGGGCATTGGCTGACTCAACACCACGAAAACGCAGTTGTGGTGCTTCCTCAGATGTCTTGGGTCTAGTATTAATATTATGATTTTTATATGACAACCTGTCTGAACTAATAATCTGTCCAGGACTTTACTTGGCTTCACGAAGGACAGACAGCCTTGAAATAATTTCCCAGGACTGAGAGTTCATGTGCAGACAACCAATGGCCTCCAGACTGAGTAACTACCGGTACGGTTTGTTTTTTTAACTTACGCTTTGTATGAGACCTCAAGGATTTGGTGGCAAAGTGAGGGATGGCAGCAGCTCTGACTGCAAAAGAAGGTGACAGTTAGTGTTGGTACCATGTTGCTCAGGGTGCATTAACTCAGGTGTAGTGCATAACAAGTGCAGAGCCTCACCTGGAAATGGCTGCTGCACGTAGTTCTGGAATTCAAAGCACTGGGAAACATGGGCATGTAGAAAGCCATGGACATGGCTCTGCATAGTTATAGCTTTACAGTGAGCTGGGAGTAGAAACACAGAGTCACTGAACAATTCACTCTGGAAGGGACATCTGGAAGCCATTTGGTCCAAACCCCTTCCCAAAGCAGGGCCTATTTTGAAGACAGACCAGGTTGCTCAGAATCAGATATTGCATGGCACCAGTCAATGCTACTGGTGTCTGCAATTTTCCACTTTCTGGATGTCCAAGATCCTCTAAATTGAATAAATAGGAAAATCACAGGATAAGTTCTACAAGTCCTAAACTCTGTCCTTTAGCCTTATTGCCAACAGACTGCTTCATACCAAGATATAATGAATCCAACTCGAACTTCCCTTATTCCTCAGGAAGCCAGTAATAAACCCAGTAAGGCAGGAGCAGTTTCATAATGTGAAATGGGTATAAGTAAAAGGAGAATCAAAGCCAGGTATTTCTTATGGCAGCAATCTTATGGGAGGGAGACTTTGGCTTCATGATTTTTTCTCTCAGCCTTCTTCCCCAAGGCTCCACCTGAAGTTTCCACTCTATGCGGTTCTCCAAGCAAAAGTGGTGGAGAGGGGTCCACAGCAGTGTGTATCGATCTCCTTCCTGAATCAAGAAACTTCTCAATAACTTCATTCGTCTTGCTTCATTTTACCCCATCCTGCACCTTGCAAAGCCTGGAGAACACTTTATAACTGTGTTGGCTCTCTGTGTATTCAGGGATAAGATGCTGATTCTGTCAGGGTGTAGTTTTCTGTATTATAGAGGTCCCAACACCCAGGTTTTCTCATAACTCTATTGTGCTTATATAGAATAAACTACTTTTGTATAAACACCTATATGAAGGTATAACTGCATTGTACTAGGCTTATGCAAAGTAGATGTTATGGAATAATTACATCTCTAGTTAAAAAAAAACTTAACTTGATATAATTCATTACAAAATAAATAAAAGAGTTACTAAATTACAGTTATGTGTAAGTATAGCACACTTGGATAACCCCTAGCAAGACAGCTGGGAGATGGAAGCAGTGTTACAACAACAGCATGGAATACTGTACAGTATAATGTACTTTGTACTTACCAGATATTAATTCCTTCCAGTAGGACAGCAAACCTGGCTGTTCCTCTCCTCCTTACAAAATAGACTGTAGACAAACCAGCCAGTTGCATCCTTCTTAAGTGTTTAAATCAAGGTAGATTTATGAGGTGTGTAGATTCAATGCAGAGGGAAAGGCATCATGACAATGCAATCCAGCCCTCATAAAATGAAAGCTATATATATAAGTAGCCCATATAAAACTCAGAGTTAATCATGAAGGAGAGAGCTTCGGAAAGAAGCAGCAAAATGTTGATAACTTGAACAGTGCAAACAACAACATAATTTAATTTCATTTGGAAGAGCTTCTAGTACATCTATCCCAGGCAAAATTAGGATGAGAAAATCTATTAAACCTGAATCTTTATGCATTTATTATATTTTCGAAGAAGTTCTGAGATCTTTTTTTGCCTCATGAGCTACTGCATCCAGTGAACATGTAATAAAAACTCTAGCTTTCTTCTGGACAAGTGCTTTTCCAGGTATTTGTTGAGGTTAAGAATAATTTTTGCATGGATCTGGCCTAGAGAAAATTGTTCCAGAGAATAGAATTTAAATAAGCTAGAATCCCCAAGGTAAAGATAATCAGAGGCTAAGAAAGTCTCTGGTTTAAACACAGAGTTTGAAAAATCCAGTGAGAGACCTCAGGCATGCCACAAAGTTTTTCTGTCTCCATTCACCAGCTGTAAAATAGAGATAATTTTCCTTCTCTAATTCTCCAGCAGGTTATAGCATAAATTCATTAACATTTGCAAGGCATTCAGATGTCATGTGAATATCTGAGTACAAAATAGGAAACTGCTGCTGGTGAATGAAGGCCTTATAAATTGTTATATAGATAAATCTTGATCTGTTTTATATTTCCCAAGGAAATTTGAACTTAATTGTGGAAAAGAATGCAAGGATAGAAAATGAGTTATTTGAGTTCTAAAGCTGGGGATCATTCATTTATCTAAGGGTGGGAAGGACTAACAAAAAGACCAATATTAAACCCTTGTTTAAAAGAAAAACCTCTTAATATTTACAATCTCAGCTCCGATCCTTGTTCACTTTCATATTACTTCTGCTTTTTTCTGTTGCACTTCTATTCCTGTTATTATTATATAACATCAGCTTATTTTAATGAGACTGTCTGAAATTTACTCTTGTTAATAATGACTAAAGATAAGCAATGAAACCTCAGCCTCACTGAGATCAATGGGATTTTTCTGCTGACCTCAGTAGAACCAGAACTTCATGCAGGAATCCATACTGATCCCTTACACCTGTTGACAACTTTGGTATATCTTTGAGTGAGAGTGCATTGACTTTGCTGCAGAACCTAACACAGAAAAGATACTTTCAAAATCACTCTTTTAAGGGTTTGTTTTCTACCCACCAGGAAAAAAAAAAGTACCCAGGACAACAGTTTATTCAGCAGGAGAGTGGTCTCACACACACTTGTAGTCTGATTCACTTAGTACTCGAGTCATAAATGAAGGTGATTTTGAGATTACTTTTGACCTCTTTCCTTTTATGGTTGAATGACTGTTCATAGGTAAATAGCAGAACATATTAAGTACAAGGAATATTGTCTGACTAGGAGAAAACATCTCAATGTAGCCATGACAGTTCTGCCTGCCACTTATTAAATATTTTTTTAAAAGGCTCATAGATTTTTCATCTTGTCCAAAGTGCTGGGCTATAAAAGCATGTGACAGTCAGTATGGTATAACCAAAATCCACCATGAAGAGTAAGTATTTGCATCTGATATTTACAAGATCAACAAGCAAAAATATTAAGTACAACATCAAGATAGTTAAACTGTTTGAAACACAGTCATTTAAAGGTATTAACAGCTTCCCTTTCATGTTCTTTCTTTTTTGCTTCCGTATCCAATAATATTCTTCAAGCAGTGACTTATAAACAAGTAAATCATTGTTTACCGTGGGGACTTTTTTCAGCTTCAAAGAGCTACATGTGTTGTCCACATCACAAAGGGCACTCAGATTATTTTCCTGTATTTGACAGAGGTTCATTTCCCAGAATCTATTCGTTACGAAAATTATTCAAAAACAGACATTCATTAAATTCGTCAGAATTAAAATGTATCCCCTCTTCATATGCAGACACCTGTTGAGTTACTTTGGGGATAAACAGAACTCTCAGCAGCAAAAATGATGACTGACAAAAAGTATGTAAATTTTGATTAAATACTATACAAAATAAGAATGAACACAGGAGTTCCCATAATTGCGAAAATACTGATTACATTCTCAGGAAAGACATTGTGTTATAGTACATTTGCTGTTACAAACATGCTGTTTATTTTTATCTTTTCAGCACTGTAGATACCTAGGGCCCAATGTATTGACTGTCTCTTCAGAAATGCTCTAACTGCAGGATGCACTTGTCTTACTGAACTCTTCTCAGGGCTTTGCAGTTCTTTTGCCTGACTTCATTGTAAAACTATTTTTTCAATATAAACACATGACATCCTGGGCCACTTTTATTAGATCTAACTTAGTAAGAATTTTGATATAATATGGTCAGCTTTGTACAAATAATTATGTCAATTTTATCTTTCTTTGTTGACCAGAGCTCCAATGAAAACACTGTATACTTTTTTTTTTTTCTTCTTTTATGGGTAGGATACTCCTGTGCTTTCCTATTATTTAGACTAACGTAAGAAAATAGAATTTGCTAGTTTATTTTTTAACATAAGTGCATTTTTAAGTTTCTAGTAGTTTTGGGGGCCTGATCTAACCAACGTTCATGATTATGAAATTAACTACAATCTGTCAATGAAAACATAAGAGGAAAACTTAAGGGGTACCAAAGAAGACTGTTAATTTACTAATTAGAAAGGGGTAGGTATAAGATTCATCCCTGCTGAGGAAGGCCTGAGATCCCAACTCCATTTTGACTGATTGCCAATGATTAAATTTTGTAAGGCTTATTCACAAGCACCAGATAACCCCAGAAAAATCTAAAATCAATTATGACATCCAAATCAGAACACAAAGTTCCCATGCACCTATACCCAGAATTTGTTCCCATGGATGCCCAGAAATGTTTTGTTCTGGGGACCAAACAGTTGCCCAAGTTCTCTAATAACACAGTAGCACCCTGTTATTGTACTGTAAAACACAGTTACTGTGTTTCTGTGTACCAAAAATCTGTTGTTACCTTACCCACCATTTTGGAGTTTTGCTGTAAAGCATTTAGTGTTTACTAAGCTCTCTGCTCTGTTAATGGTTGCCATTATCTCACTTTTCTGTCCTTCACCTTTGATTAATTTAATTGGCCTTGATGAGAAGATAATTGACAATGACTAGGATGAAAATATAACAACTCATAAGAGGCACCAGGAACATGTGCACTAGGAGGTTTGTGTCAAGCATTCAATCTTTTGTGAATTGATAAGCATTTCCAGAATGGTGGCACACTCCAAGAAGGACTGGAAGAGGCACCAGGACACCACAAGATTCAGGCTCACCTTGTAAAGAGAGGTACCAATCAAAATCTCAGGCCAGAATATAGATCTTATCTCGAGCTGTGTTTTAAAATGCAAATCAGCATTTTAATCAGCATCCTCTATGTTACCAGCTACCAAAAACTCAGCTGCTGAGAAGTCAGCTTCTCTTCCAGCTGATTGATCATCCTAAGGATCTTGCTTCTGCCTCTCTATCCTCCCCATAGCATACCCTGCCCTTGTGTATTTAACTTGTGTGCCTTCCAGGACTCACTCACCATTACACCTTTCAGGAGCTTATCCTCCACAGATAGCAGGGTGTGCCTGTAGTACCAGTAAGCACTGTTTAGAGATCTCTCTGCTAAACTGTTCCGTGTCCCACTTGCCTGTCTCTCTCTGTGTCCTTGAATGAGACTAGAGGGGAAAACACCATCTCTAAGTTTCCTGAGAACTCTTCTGGCATCGTTTTACAGTTGAGAGTCACCCGGAAAAACATATTGGCAGCAGTTAAAGAAGAAACCAGAATTAACTTCTTCCTTTCTCCTTCCTGTCCCTACCCGTAGCTGATTTTTCATTGGTGGACACAAAAGCCAACAAGGAGTTGCTATGATCCAGCCAAGATTCTGATCTAAGTGAGCCAGAGACTAGATCTGGAGGGTACAAGAAAGCTTGGTACAGCCATACTTTGTACGCTGACTCACATAGTTGAAGCCATCAGTAGAATCTGTTCACATCTACGGCATGTGCTGAGCAGGAGAGGAGAGCAGTGAGAAGTACAGAAAGGCATTGACAATGGCCTTATCATTTTTATTTTTTTTTAAATGGAGAACAGTTTGGCCCATCCCAAGCTGCAGGAACACCAGAAGGAAAGGATTAGCAAGGGTATAAAGTCTATCAACACAAACTAAAATTAATCCTGGCAAGGAAGAGTGAATTTTCACTTCCATCCTCAAATTCAGTGACATTCCAGCTCACTACAGCAGACATTGTCCAGGAGACTCTGGGACACCTTAGCATCCTTTAGAGCAGATGGCTTGAAACCAGCGAGGGATTCATTTGTTTCTACTGGTATTTGCAAAGAGGCAACTGGAATACTTGTCAATGAAAGAGCACTTAAAGCTATGGTGCGGGGGGGGAGGGTTGGGGGGGCAGTCACTTGCAATTTTTAAAAACCATTTAGACAGCTGAAATTGGAGCGCGTTCAGAGCTAGTGAACTGATATGTTTGACTGCACCACAAGAAAATAAAATACACATCTATGAGGTAGGGTCAAAGCAGTCTGGTAGCGCACAGATGCCCAGTGCTGGTCCCACTTTGCTTCCTCTTACATCAGCTAAAACCAGGACTTATCCCTAGAGAATTCAGCAATCGTACCTTGGGACATTGGGGCACTGACTTGCCCTATGTAAAATTACAAAATAGATGTAAACTGTATCTTTAGGAAATCGTGCCATTTACTATTGACAAAGATCAAAGCGTGACTTCTGGGTCACATGTGAAAATCTCTAAACAAAACCTTAAACCAGTTATGAACAGCATGAGCAAGCTGCTATTGCACTCTTTGAAGCAAATAAACAAAAGCATCTTCTTGTTGCTATTTCATGTTTTTAATAAGCAACCATTTGAAACAGAGGATTTTACACTGAAAAGGCAAGAGAACCATGTTTCATTAAGAGCATTACTTTATGTAATCAGAAACAGCACCAACAAGATCAAAGTTATGGCTTTTTATTGATTAGTCCTCAGTGTGTGTTTAATGAGTGACTGGCCTATTCCAGGTGGACTGAGGATAGTAAATTAACACAGACACTCATCTGTTCTTGGAAATACGACGTTGTTGGACATTAGGAGGTTCTCTAACTAAAGTGCAGTGTTTTTAAAGTGAATTCACATGACTGTGCTCTAAATCATCAGCAAGCAGAGGATTACAGATGTGCTAGTTAACAACTACTGAGCAAGCAAATAAAAACTTTTTGTATTGTATAATTATACTCTTAGCCTTGATGGTAACCTTAGCCTTTTCTTTCCTTACAGTTATTCTCTGTAGCTAATGAAACCAAAGCACACCTTCAATTGAATTTATTAGGCTCTGTATCACTGTTTCTACGTTGTTCACAAAAAGTGAAAAAAATCAGTCTTAGTCCCTTTTAAACAGCTCTACTCTCAACAGGGTTTCCTCCATATTCATGTGTTTTGAAGACAGATCCAGCCCCTATTTTCAAAGACCACGTAGCTGATCAACAGAAAATGTTCGCCCTGGTTTTATCAATCTGTGTTACAATCCTCATACCAGAAAGCCACTTTGACTATCCTGGCCACCAGCAAGCCAGTGCACTGTGCAGTCTATGTGTCTGTAAAATACTTACGGCTCAGACTACTGATAGGCACTCTAACACAAGGACCAGAAAAGTTCATTGTCCGCATGATAGAAGCCCCGGGGCTCTTGTTCCAGGAGTCAGCTTTCCATAATTACATGGTATCAGCACAACAGCAGGTGGGCAGTACAATCGAGGACGGGCTGACACAGCACCCTGACCTGTATATGCTGTAGGTCTGTAGACGCTTGGCTCTTACTTCACATTTGCTAAGCCTATGCTCGCCATCCTGCACATGAAGTAAGTCTGGACTTGATGAGGTTCACACCTATATTTTTATAGGACACTCATAAGATAGAGCCTATTATTAATCAAGCTGGAACAGGTGTTCTTATGATGGTAAGGGAGGTCATGGATGGCACAATCTCTTTTTCCCATAGATGTAGAAAATGCAATTCCCTGTGAGTTCAAGGGCAGAGACCCTTCACCCCCAAGCCCCTGTTGTCTGCTCCTAGCAATCCTCCATGTTCTCAGCTGGTGCAGTATCACAAAACTAACTGGATTTATAATATGTCTTTGCTGTCAGCTGGGTTCTGCTTATATTGCAAAGGCAATATGTGTAACTCATTTGCATCTCAGGCATTTTTTTCTTTAACCTTTAAAGAGGAGTTTCCTTTTGTAATCTTTCTTGCTACTTTTTTAATGAGGAGTGCCTCAAACCAGAAGAAAGTTTTGGAGTTGAGAGGTTCATTCCAGTAAGGTCTTAGAATTTCAGAGTCCTGTGAAAAAGGCAGGGTCTTTGTGACTTTGATTGACTTTGAGGTCTAGAAATAGGATTTTTGCATGTACGTGAGGCCGGAATGTAGTCTTTACCTGAAAACTTGTTTGGTACTTTTGAGGCAACAGGATTTTTTAAGTTCCTCAGGGAGTTTCTAGCTTCAGGACCTGTTACTGTTAATGCGACATCAGCTTGCTCACAACCTATTTCCTGGAGGATATGCCAACAACTGCTTAAACAAGAAACACCACCCAAACTGTCCCATACCTCCTGGATTTGCACACAGCTTAATCAAGAAGCAACGTGGGCTAGTTTTCATGCTGTGATAGGGATATCCACTTAAGGTCCTAGCACGAGAACTGTTACCACTCCTGCCCTTGCCACAGTTACACTAGGGAACAGTATTTGAACATTTCATAGCCTGAAAAAGGTCTATAAAGGTGGGGAGTACTATCACTGTTTTGCAGTTTGGGAGCTAAGATAAAGACTGTGTGGACTGACCTGCATGACAGAAAATCTGAAGCTGAGGAGGGATTCAACCTGTTGTCCTAGGTTTATGTCCGGGTTTCGGAGGGGATATTTTTTCTTTCCTGGTTGTGTAGTAACATGGAATACCATACTTCAGACATAAAAAAAACCCCAGCATAGTGATGATTAAAAACTTTCCAGAAAAAGACCCTTATACCTTTACGGACAAAATCCTTTCTCAGGAAAAGAGTACTACCTGGCTGTAACCCAGAGAAGAAGCTCAAAGGGACAGTTATACTGACCCTGTCATACTGAGGGGTTTTCAGCAAATAGAAAATTTAATGTAATCACTTTTAGGGCAGTTCTTTAGCTCAGGGCAGAGGAAGTTGGGAACAGGAAACTGAAATTGAAAAGCCAGCTCTTCACCTGACATAAAACAGCTGGGTGATTTTGTGCCAGTCAGGGTGACAGCACTACTAATAATATAGGCAGTGCTTAATTTGGAAATGAAAGGAACTGTGGATGTATGATTAGCAAAATACCTGTAAATCCTGTTTGAATAGAGGAGGCAACTATGTTTTGTTTTATAAATCAGGATCTTAGTTGCTGTGGTAATGTTCCTTGTATAACTTGTCTACATAAATGAAACTCAATCCCTGTTGTCTCAAGCCACAGAGGATTACAGAATAATGAAAACCAAAACTAAACCAAAGGAACCCAGTCAACTGAAGCTTTACAATGAAAACCGTAAGTAAAAGATAGGTTTAAAAATAGTTGGGTACTAGTTTATGGGAACACAAACAGACTTGCCTTTTTTGTTGTTTTCATTTCACTAAGGAAAACAAACTTAGGAAATACTTTACAACTGGAAAACACGGCATTGATGTTAGAACAATCATGAGCAGCTGTGCCTGTGCCCTGCACCTGCCTCTGGTGCCTTGGGTAGATGTCTTCTGGAGAAAAAACATAGAGGTGCTGACTAACAGCTGATGGAGAAGGCAGCCAGGAATGGCGACGAACAAAGGCTGGGGTGGAGTATTATAAGATTATAAAACAGATTTGAGGCCAGACAATTGACCAATCTCACAGTAATCGATTACACATAGTAATATTTTTCTTTTAAAACTACAAGGCAGTTGAAATATATCTGTCCACAGTACTCTGGAAAAAGCAAAACAGAGACATTCGTAGTTTAATAAATAGCACTACACCACATCCAATGTTTTACTGACTTTATGACCATATATAAAGTGTTGCACAAACAGATTGAGGCAGTGCAGAATAAAGCAACAAGTTTCTACTGAGTGTAGCTGCCACCCTAGAGTAAACAACCTTGGTCTAATCATCAAATATTATGAAGCCCTGGGAACAGTTTTTGGAAGACACAACATAGTGCTTTTTCCAAGTGGCTGAAGCTGTTTGCTGTGGCATGGCACTAGTTCATGTCCCTCAGGGAAATCCGTCTGCTTCCGATGCTCATGTCTTTCTTGGCTAAAGAGGGGCCAGAAAAAGCAACAGCAAGTGGACAAACGTCAGGATTGTGTAATCAACCACCTTATTATTTGTTCTTTTTTCCCTCTTCAGCAAAGAATTGGAGAAATTAATACAATGTATGCAAGTCATGAGGGAATATTTTATTTTGCTTGGTAGAGGACACGGATTTAAGTGTGTCTACTAATGTAGGGTTTGATAGTCCATGCCTAACCATAGATCTATGTTGACATGTAACTGAATCTTTAAAAGAAAAAGAAAATCCCTCTCCTGCACCCCTTTGTAAAAGCCAAAATTTCCTGTCCTCATAGTGTTTACCCAAGATGCCTGTGTTGCACTGATTTTCATTTGATATTAACCATTGAATTATCTCTCAACCTAATTACCTACCTCTCTGACTAATTCTATCTAGGAGGCCACTAAATTCAAGGTAGAGAAGCTTGTATCTATTTATCTCATATTTGCACCTGACTAGTACTTTAGACATGGACTCCTCCGACGTTTGAGCTGACATGACATAACATGCTTTGCCATAGGAATGGATTAAGAAGTAGGCTCCCTTCAGATTACGCTGTTGATGCCTTTCATGCCTTGGGATGTAAAATTCTCTATGTATCCCTAAATGTTGGCTGGCTCCGTCTGATGGCTCATGCAGACTTCCTGAGAAGAGCTGTAGACACAGGCAGTGCTTCAGCCCATGTCTGAGTTGTTGGCAACTGTTTCCAGGTGGACTTCAGACTGTTGATTTTGGGTCTGCAACTTAGAGGCAACTTGAGGTTATGTCTCTGCTGCTCCACACAGAATAGAGAAATAGAGGCAGAACACTATAGGCTTCCCTACTCTCCTCCCTCATAATTTGAATTGGAATATATAGTACGACAGAGACCCCTGGAGCTGTGTATAACCCAAATTCTGACTGAATGGAGGAAATCAGTGTGCTGCGACATCTCACAGCTGAGAACAGCAGAGCCAACAAGGACAAGAGGGTCTATCTAGCAGAATTGCCTCCACCTTTGATTATAAAACCTGTCCCATACCCCCAGGTCCAACTGAGACTATCTTGTTTGTCTGCTTGTTGAGGGGGGAGGTGGGTGGCATTTCTGAACATGCTATATGGAGTACAGCTTTTTTTCATCTATTTTTTTCCAACAGTTGGAGGAAGTATGAGCTAAAGGCAAAAGACCATAGGGGAGAATATTTGTGGAAATAATTTTGTATAAGCTTACAGCATTTTTTTAAATTTATGAGACAAGCAAGCAGAAACCTAAGTGCTAAAGCCGCATTATGAAAATTTTAATAAGTAAACATATTAATAAAAATGCTGTGAAATGAGGAATCAGCTGGTGTTTTTTTAACATAGAAGAGATCCCTGCCTCAACCCACTGCCAGCATGCTTCAGGGCTCAAAGCTTCACATAACTCTGAGCTCCACAACTCACCCCATTTGTCCTTGCTGCCAGAGTGCAGGTCAGTTCATGGTCAACAGTACTGGAGGCAGCTGACACATCCAAAAGAATCAGAAACGACACCCTATCTTCATCCATCATTGACAAAGGATTATCAGCCAACACAAATATGTGCTGTGACTTCTGTATCAAGTGGTTTGTAAATAACCGCGCATTATGGACAGGATTTCAAGTGAGCTCAGTGTTGCCCTATCCAAAAAGAAAAGCAGACTAAAGCTAAAGTAGAGAGCTAATGTGTGATGACATGAACTTACTCAAATTCAGTGCTCATAGCATGTGGAGAGTAGGATTATCTGGCCATCTACTGAGGGACCTGGGGTCTGACAGAAGGTTTTAGGACCAACTTCCTACAGAGCAGAGAGCAGAGATGTATATAGGGATCCTGGACACAAACTTCATTCATCAGAAATAAACTTAGGCAGGACTCTGAGAGTAGTGAAAGATATGTATAGTCTAGCTAAAGGTGTTAAAAATAAAACCTTAATTTTATTGGGTTTTTATTGTTATTATTTTTAAATAATAACCCGAAAGTTCATTCAATTCACTTTCTTTACAAAAAATTAATCCAAAATACAAAACTGACATCAAGAACAAAGACAGGGAAAATATAAAAATGAAAATAAATACTTTAAAAAGTAGAAAATGTCACTAATTATTCTTTCAGAAATGCAGAATGTAATTAGTAAATACTATACATTTTTGTTATTATGTTGTTACCTGAGCCTAAAAAAATATCTCTAAACTCTTCCATAAACTGTTGAATTACACATCTATTCCCATTTAGTTTTAAATATTCAGAATTAGTGTTTTAGGATATACCTCACTCAGCATCAACTGATTCATTTTACATTCACAAACAACTTATAATTAAACTATACTTGTTTCTGATTTACACGAGAGTAATTATACTGTAATTATAATTAGAATCATATAATAAAATAACGTTTCTTGCTATTATGTCAGAATAATTACAGGGCAGTTAAAATTCTGCTTTTAGTTACATCTTCATTAAATTCTACTGACCAAGAAAAGAAAAGCAAAATTGGAAAGAAATGCAAAACAATTACAAAACTCCTGTCCAAACAAAACTGAATCTAAGAACTTTTCAGCGACATTGTAACTCTAGAACCAATGACTTCTGGCTGGGAACTGGAACTAGCTCAGAAATACATGGTCGTAGGCATGCATACTTGGTCCAAGAGTGAAGTGTGCATTAATGTCAGATATAGCTTTTTTTTAGTCCAGTTTCAATGGACAACTGAAGCTGTAGTTTTGTGCACCCCTAGACCTGACATGGACTGAGCAATTCAAAGTCAATCTAATTTATAAGCACGATCAGGTTTCCTAAAGGGCATATTCTCTATACCTCCCATTTGAGATGCCCGATTCAGTAGGCATGAGCACACCATGTAAAACGCATACCTTACAAGACATACTATTTTGCACTGAAGCATGAAACGACTTGAAGAGTCTTTTCCAGAGTTGTCAAAAGGGGTGGGCTTCTCCTTTTGTGGTCTATTTTACAGCCCTAATCTCCCGGTGAGCTGGAAATGGCAGAGGTAGGCAGTTCCCTCTCTCCAGGACCGCAAGGATGTTCACTACAACTAGGAAAGCAAGAAGCTGCATGTATCAGGCAAAGCTGGGGGCACCATGGGGATGACTTCAATGCAGGATATTGGAAAGAAGAGTTCAGAATATCTAAACGTTTTGACCTGAGAGATCTAGCAATGAATGTTAAGGCAAAAGTGAAATAAGAGATAGACTGTATGAAATGGCAGGTGATCAGAGAGCTTTTGGGAGTGGAAGACCTCCTGGAATAGTCATTGGAAATTAATCCTGACCATTTGGGCTTTCCTGTGATGGATTTCTGGAACAGCTTAATCTGTCACCAGTTGAGCTGTGATCCCAATCTCATGCTGTGAACAAGGATAGCACTCTACTGGAAAAGCTAATGCAAGAAAAAATAGAGATATAAATTTTAATTGCTTTGACTCAGTCAATCCCAGGACAAAAGCTTTTGTACCCAAATTGTCTCACATGATAAGTAGTAAAGTCAGTCTAAAACATGAATTCTCCTACTTATGATTATGGTTTTGTAAGATATAACACATTATAATAAGCTAATGGCTCTGAAGGCACTATGAAGGCTGATGGATTTTGTTGTATCACCCTTTCCACATTGAATGGCCCGCCATGAACAAAACTTTAGAATGCGCTACCATGGATTTTAAGATTGTGGTGGGTTGACTCTGGCTGGATGCCAGGTGCCCACCAAGCCACTCTATCACTCCCTCTCCTAGGCTGGATAGGGGCAGAAAAACACAACAAACGGTTTGTGGGTCGAGATAAGGACAGTAAGAAATCACTCAACAATTACCATCACAGGCAAATCAGACTCGACTTGGGGAAATTAGTTTAATTTATTACCAATCAAATCAGAGTAGGATAATGAGAAACAAAACCAAATCTTAAAACACCTTTCCCCAATCCCTCCCTTGCTCCCAGGCACAACTTCATTCCCGATTTCTCTACCTCCTCCCACCATGTGGCACAGGGAAATGGGGAATGGGGGTCGTGGTCAGTTCATCACACATTTCTGCCACTCCTTCCTCCTCAGGGAGAGGACTCTTCACACTCTTCCCCTGCCCCAGCTTGAGGTCTTTCCCATGGGAGATGGTCCTCTGTGAACTTCTCCAACATGAGTCTTTCCCACAGGATGCGGTTCTTCACAAACTGCTCCAGCATGGGTCTTTTCCATGGGATGCAGACGTTCAGACACAGCGTGGGTCCCCCATGGGGCTCACAAGTCACAGAATCACAGAATCACAGGTTGGATGGGACCTCAGGGATCATCTAGTCCAACCTTTCTAGGAAGAGCACAGTCTAAACAAGATGGCCCAGCACCCTGTCCAGGGGACTCCTGAAGGTGTCCAATGTGGCCGGGTCAACCACTTCCCTGGGGAGATTATTCCAATGGGTGACTGTCCTCACTGTGAAAAATTTTCCTCTGGTGTCCAATCGGAATCTCCCCAAGAGCAATTTGTGTCCACTCCCCCTTGTCCTCGCCATGTGACTCCTTGTAAAAAGGAAGTCTCCATCTCCTTTGTAGCTACCCCTTAAGTACTGGTACATGGTGATGAGATCCCCTCTAAGCCTCCTTTTCTCAAGGCTGAACAAATCCAGCTCTCCCAGCCTATCCTCATATGGCAGCTTCCCAGTCCTTTGATCATCTTGGTGGCCCTTCTCTGGACCCCTTCCAGCCTGTCCACATCCTTTTTGTATAGCGGGGACCAGAACTGCACACAGTACTCCAGGTGTGGCCTGACAAGCACTGAGTAGAGTGGGATGATGACTTCTTTATCTCTGCTGGTGATGCCCATTTTGATGCAACCCAGCATCCTGTTGGCCTTCTTGGCTGCAGCAAACCTGCTCCAGCATGGGCCTCTCTGTCCACGTGTCCACAGATCTTGCCAGGAGCTTGCTCCAGTGTAAGCTTCCCACAGGGTCACAGCCTCCTTCAGGCATCCACCTGCTCTGTCATGGGTTCCTCCCTGGCTGCAGGTGGATATCTGCTCTACTGTTAACCTCCATGCGCTGCAGGGGACAGCCTGCCTCATCATGGTCTTCACCAGGGGCTGTAGGGAAATCTCTGCTCCGGCACCTCGAGTACCTCTTCCCCCTCCTTCTTCACTGACCTGGGTGTCTGCACAGTTGTTCCTTTCACATATTCTCACTCCTCTCCTCTGGCTGCTCTTCCCCAGCTGTTTGGGGTTTTTTCACCTTCTTAAATATTTTATCTCAAAGGCACTACCACTGTCACTGATGAGCTCGGCCTTGGCCAGCAGCAGGTCCATCTTGGAGCTGGCTGGCATTGGCTCTGTCACACATGGGGGAAGCTTCTAGCAGCTTCTCACAGAAGCCACCCCTGTAGCCCCCCATTACCAAAATCTTGCCATGCAAACCCAACATGAAGGTACTTATCAAAGAAGTATGAACATCACGTATTATTTCCCTCTTCAGCCAGTGGGAATTCAAACCCATTTCTCCTCTGTTTTGACATTAAGTAGTCACTGGATAAAGTGAACAAACTCTCCTAGAAATGGTAACCAGAATAAAAAAATCTTTCTTGTCCCTGTGATGTTTATTTTATAGTCCCCAGTTTTCAGGATTGAGCCCCCTATTGTGCTTTCTTTTTTATTTTGTTAGTCTTTTTTTTTCCTGTGACATAATCCAGCTTCAACTCAAGAAGAACCACAGAACAACCTGCATCTGAAGAGTTCTGATGCTCAATCAAAAAATGAAAGACTTGACTTTGAACTTTCTTACTCTAGCCAAGGAAGGCCTAGAGACCAAATTTAACAGTTTTTGCAAGTATTAGAAATGGTATATTATCATAATATGAAGAAATTAAAAAATCCCTTAAAAAAAAATGCTAAATTGTGTTTTTCAAGCCACACACTGTTCTCTGTGATTGCCAGGAATGTTCTGAGAATATTTTGCTATTTAAGAGAGATTTAAGGGAAAATTCCTATTTCTGAAACCTGATCAAGTGTTGAACCAGCTGCTGAGCCTCTCATACTGGGGCAATCTGAGATGGGCTGCACAGAACTGAATTCTCATAATAATAATGTTTAACATCAAAGAGGCCCCATGTGAGTTTAGGTATCTATGTTGGGTTAGCTGCAGCTGAGCAGGGGATTTGGGATCATAATTACACTCAGCTACACCCAAGTTTCTCCAGAACTTCCTCAATTCTTTACTGGATCAACCCTGAGTCCTTTTGTGGATCTACCCTTGTTCTGTTTTTAAACTTTTTTTTTAACTATCAGTGCTCCAAAATGTCTTCTTTCATTCTCAGAAACACATGATTTGTAGTGTTTTTCTCCTTTTATCCTCCATACTTGGACAGGAGACCATGGTTCAATAACCTAAGAAGGCTTTTTAGAAGGGATTATAAGAAGCTGTCATAGCAATTTACCAATTGCTGATGAATAATCATGCTGCCTCCTCCCAAAAGCCAGAAACTCATGATGAGGCAAGAAAAAACCTCTGCAATTGGATAGAGAAGAAAGAAAGGAGACCCCCCCCATCAGAACACTTTTCCATAGTGAGGAAAGGATCACCAGTCACTGGACTGACTCCATCGATATTCCTCTGCCAGGGGAGAACACAAGGGTAGCATGACTTCCTCTCCATGTGCCCAGAGTGCTGGGATTCCCCCATGTCCCCAGGCTGAGACCTGTAGCCTCTCTATGCAAAACTATTCCAGCTGGGACGTGGTTTTGACAGTTGAATTGACAACTGTCCACTGGGAAGTGACTGGGATGTCAAAGCTGTTAGGCAAAGGGTGACAAAGAGCTCTGACAGCTCTAACCATTGTTACTGATTTCTTTCTGTATCTATGTTTCTTCTACTTTACACAATATTTTAACTGTGAAATATAATATAATTGCATACTTCCTAACTGTGAAAAACTGTTATTTTTCTCCTTTTTATTCCATGTGCTAGAATCTCCTTCCTGCACTCTTACACCTCCAAGGCTTGCAAAAGTGATTTAAATATTAAGTAACTAGCACTGAAAATAATGGACCAAACTCATTCCAACTATCACATCCACGTTAGGGGACTTAGATCTAGGGCAGATTTGGCCCCCCTATTTAGTTTTAACTTGGCAGTTGCAAAACAGAGCTTTTAAGGCAACCCCCACACTGTCTAGCAAACTTTTGAAAGCCTTTTAAAAATCTGTTTTGTCTAAAGGGCACCTTTGAATGAGGTAGTTGTTTTTGAGACTAAAAACAACAGTGTGAGTAAAGAAACATTACACTGGGATGCATCACTGGAGTCCCCATTTCTTAACCTGCTTGAAACCTAAAGAAAACTTTTAATTGGTACCTCCCTGAAACAGAAACTAAATCATCCCTCCAACAATTATCACTCTCTTCTGTAATACTTTCCAAAAAAAAAGTAATAATATCAAAGCCATGGTGAGCTGCAAAGTAATTTTCCATTTGTTACCTTTCCAAACAGGATTCTGGTGCTTTTCCAGTAAAAGTTAAATTAAATGTTCTATAAATTTCTGGGAATGGTTTGTTTTCATTTCAATGCAAGAAAGATTTATTCAGTACTAATCATGAGAATAGTCCCACTTTGCAGTGACCACTTCAGATAACACTCAAATCACTCACCTTTTGCTTCTGATTCAGGTAATTCTGACTCAGTGGTGCCCTGAGCACCTTACAGCCTAGCTGATTCCTATGTGAGTGATGGTCTGACTAAAGGGCTTGTTGCAAAGATGTTACATGGCTCATCAATAGCTTCTACACAAATTGCAGATCTATCCTCTCCAGAAAGACCTGTCCTCTTGCTGTCATTCAGCTGGGCTGAGCAGAGATCTGGGGCCAGAGGAACCAGCGGGTAATCCATGCCAACCATTTAGCAGGTGAGCAAATCTGGTCACTCAGAACTATGCCTGTGTTTTGCTAGACAGAAGATTCAAAGGCTACCAACAGAACTTGAGAATTAAAGCTGGTTTATCTAGCAGCCACATTTTTTACTACATGACAACTGAAGGCCTGCCCTCTTCTATCTATTGGCTATTTGCACCAATCAATGCAGTATGAGGTTTCTATGGTGCAAAGAGTTCTGCTGTTAATTAAAATTTTCCTTGTATTGATTCTGGAGCATGGTGTCCTATTTTTTGTTAGTGGCAGCCGGAGACTGGGCCAGCAGCATGCTGAAATGGGACGCAGAAATAGGAAAGTCGCGGACACAGTATCACCGGGAACTGAGTGTGTTGTTATGTGCAAAGCATGAACACACATGCAAAATGCTGATTCCATCCAAACTCATAAAGCCTGACTTTAAGCTGATTTAGCTCCCTTTTTTCTGCTCCTTGTTGAGTCATCACAAGGCTTTCTCATCCAGGATTAGACTTAATCCTTCTGTGACATCATCCTTTACACTGAATATTGTATAAAGTGAGGAATGGACACAGGCCACAATAGCTTCCACAGATTTGTAAGTCATAGCATACATAAGACTGTTCTTTCCTGCCTGTGTCATAAAATACCAGGTTTCTGTTTTCTTTTTCTAATTTATACACAACAGCTCTATGTAATTGGTTTTACTTTGGCATTTTTTACAAAACAATATGTAGCACAGCCCAATATTTGTAAAACTCATGACGTTTTGTATTTTCTACAAAATACTTAGATCTCTGCTATAACCTCCAAACTTTGGAAAAAAAGTCTTTTCACATATTAAGGTGACGTTCATCTACCTTAATTTTGTCATTTGGAAGTCCATCACTTCATGTAGAAGTCCTGCTTTGTGATACCTTTATTCTTCTTCCTCTTTTCATGCTTCCATTGCTCATTTTCTCATTTTACACCCCTACTTTTCCTGTGATTGACTCCTTTTCTCCATAAATCCTCTTGCTTCAAGATTCTCTCATCCCTCTGTTCTGTCTCCAGCTCACGTTTCTTCTTTCTTTCTTTTTAGTCACCTTCCTCCTCCATTTTCCTCTTCTCCTTTGATGTCCCAGCACCCTTATTATTCTTCTCTGTCCCTTTCCAACTCCTACTTCTTCTGGCCTTTCCTTTCTCCTTCTCTGCAGGAATCTCCTTCCCATTTCCTCCTTCCTTCATTCCCACCTGCTCTTCTGTGTATCATTTTTCCACTCTGATGTCTTTTCACTCTCACTGCTCTCATTCCCTCACTCCAGCCTGCTCCTTCTAAGTCTGTACATCTCTTATAATTTCTAGCTCTTCTTGCTCTGCCATTTGGCTTTGCTTGGGTTTTTTGATGGCTTCCTTTCTTCTTTGCTCCCCATTCTATAAATGATTGGCCACTGTTATGGGTTTTACAGATTCTGTGTGAGCCCAAAGATGAAAAATACCTATCCTTTATATTTCAGCCATTCAAAGACCCCGAAAAGACATCTTGAAAGGTGTCACAGCTCTTTGGCTTCACCAGACCATCACTAAAATACAGTTTTGAGTTTTGGTGGAAGGATAATACTTCCTTGTTTCTGGTCTTCAGGTCAGGATAAGACCTTGCTATGTAACCTCCCACCTGTGCACCCAGGCTTTCTTTGGAAATAGTATTTATTGTGCTCCAAATGGTCCTTCGGTCTGGACAATGGACTAGGACTGCATCTATTCAGCAGAACACATAGACACAGCAGCATAGTCTGTGTTCTCAGCAGCACAACCTACACAGTTTGTGGAGGAAGCCAGGTTGGGGGAAAGGAGGGTGCATTTATCTTGGTATGAGTTTTGCATGAATTGAAAATTATGAATTTGCATGAATGAAATTTGCATGAATTTGCCCAATCTGCCCGATTTTTAAGAATCCCAGCTCCACTAGATTCAAAGTGTAAATAGATGTAGAGAAGTAATTCCACTGTACCAATGGGAAAAGGGAGAGCCTAAAGGATAAGGCTAAGGTCTGAGGTGTAAAAATCTCCGGTCACTAGGACAGAGTCAATTAAGCCAGGGTAAAACCAATGAAAGGTGTATATCTGATTGGCCTCTTCACACAGAATTGCTTGCAAAAAAAAGAATCAAAGAGCAAAAAGAAGTCTCAGGCCAGAAATGGCAAAACTTACTCCTTTCACACTACATAAAGAGCCAAAGTGGCAATAGAAGGAGCCAAGCAGAAGAAAATTTCAAGCTATTGATCCTGCACTAGCAGTCAGTCAGAAGACTGTCTTCTGAAGACAGTCCTTTATCTCTTATACTGTCAGTTCTTAGCACAGAGACTGCAGACAGAAGGGATCTACAGTGCTCAGGGCTGATGAGATTCCAGGCTGGAGACAGCAGCCTACGGAATGATCTGTAAATTGTGTAAATGATACTGGAGATTTCTCAGCTGAAAGATCTCAGCACCCCCTCAACACAGTATCACCACTCTGAAGTACAAAAACTCTCAAAACTAGTCAGACAAATGGCAGCTCTGAATGTGTAGACAGGTCTGAAAAGGCAGAGCTGTTCCCAACAGCAGCCAGCCAGCCCAGGAAAAAAGGAGCCAGGAAAACTGGGAACCAGAGGGTTGGTGGTAATCCCATGTTATTCCCAAGTATCTTGTGCGGACACCTGTGCTGCACCTTTCAGTCACAGCTCAGACTCCTCCAGGTGGATGGAATCACCTCTTTGAACAAGCGAGTGAGCAAGTTCCTTTTGCTACTGCCTCTTCGCTTCAAAAGCTGCCAGTCGTCCCTCGACCTGCTGGCACCACTTCATCTAATGCAGCCCCGGCCCTGCTTTGCTCCAAGGACATACAAATGGTTTATGATCAGCTTGGTATCTACAAAGACACCCAAGCCTCTTTCTGCCAAGCTGCTTTCCAGTTGCTCAGCCCCAAGTCTAGGCTGGTTCTTGGGGCTGTTCCTTCCAGGTGCAGGGCTTGGCATTTCCCTCTTCTTAAAGTTCTTTAGGTTCCCATTGGCCCATTTATCTAGCCTGGTAAGGTCCCTCTGGATGGCAGAACACCCACCTGGTCTATTAACCACTTCTCCCAGTTTTGTATCATCTGCAAACTTGCTGAGGGTGCATCCTGTCCCATCATCCAGATCCTTAATGAAGGGACTAAAAGGTATTTGCTCCAGCATTGACCAACATTTGGCCTGATGTACTTTTCACCCCCTGGCCCTTCTTACAAATATTCTGTGGATCTGTATGACTTCTGTTAAACTTAATGAAAATCATGTGGAAAAAAATCTGTAATACTCTGACTCTTCAGGCACTGCCCTTTGGTTTCCAAAGAATAGTATAGAAATTTGGGTGGAAATTTTTGGCTCATTTTAATGGGATTCATACGTCTTAATTCAGAGATCATATTGGAAGCTTTGTGAATGTTATTTTCTTAAACTACCTGAAAACAAACTTAAACTTTTCTTAAACTACCTGAAAGCTACCTTCAACTAGTATGAAACCAGAGTTGCCAAGGCAAATTATAGCTAACTGTATTGATTTTATTATTGAAAAATTACTGGATTTTGACTGACTTTTGTATATAAATAATATATAAATCATACTTTTATGTGTAGATATATATAACAGTACTCAGCAAATTCCTTTTTGCAGTCCTTCAAAATGAGCTCTGATCTATGAGTAGGCTTCCCAAGTACAGTGATAATAAAACTGATTAAATAATAGCAATACTGAAGCAAATTCATTTGGAGATACATGACTTTAAATCATTTTAGAGTCTACTGCTATTCCTCAGCACATCTTTCCTAAAGAGTTATTTGGACTTTCACTCAATTAACTCAGCATCCCCCAAAGTGAGTAAGCCTCCAGATGGTCTCTTCTTTGAGGTGGCTAAGATATTTTTACTGGGAGGGGGATGCAATTTCTTTCAGACTGCATCTGTGAGACATTTAGGAAGTTATATTGGTGCTCACAAAATAACGATGTCTGTCCTGAAAAATCATCCTGCTCTTTTATGAAAGTTTGTTTTAATTGGCTGCCTCCCTAGTGTAGCTGTCTTCTCAGCCCACACTTTTGCCTGAGCTGAGCTGAGACGTCAAAAATGGAAGAAGAAAATGAATTATTTAAACCTTCATGTAAAAAACCACCCAATTCTCTTGCCATCACACTGATTTTATATTAGCTCGTTCAGTTCACCTTTTATATTAGTGCATTTTATGAAGTCACTCTCTATTGACACCACTGTGAGATGTCAATCAGACCTTAGGAGCTTTCTCAGACTTAAAGATGGGTCTTCATTCTGACATTTGGATTTAACACTAAACCTTCTTGGACCTTAGTATATTTTAATTTATGGCAAAGCTGATCCTGTATCACAAAGTTTAGATCTGAATCAGAATCCTTGGTACCTACAGAAACTGCAAACTCAGTTAGCACTTGAAAAGCATTGCTCATGCTTTTCCACAGGGTCTTCTGAATCAAGCTGACAACAAATTTTTGTTATTGAAAAAAGCCTCTGATATGGTTCCATCCTTTATTTTATTTTATTTTATTTTACTTTCTTTTATTTTATTTTATTTTGATTGACGGTATTGCTAAAAAAATCCTAAAATTCACTCCAACAGCCTTTGACATATTTTAAAATATTATATGAATACAATGTAACACAATTTCCTACAAAAGAGTTGAATTTCCACTGATATTTATGAATGTCAGGTAGGAGTCTTGAAAATATGTGTGCAAAACTCAAGTAATTCTGTCTGGGCTTCAGCCAAAAATTCAAAATCATTTTTTGTTACATTTACTCAAATGACAAAATCAGTGTTTCCATAATTTAAAATAAGTTTTGGTTCATATTTTTTAACATGTGGACTGTTTCAGCTGTGATTGACAACACAACTAAAAAGCAGAAATACTTTTAACAAGTTTCCAGTTATTCTTCTTTTTAAAAGTATCCAACTTTACCCATGAACCCAACTTCCATTTCAGAGCAATATCACATTAGTATCTCTTTAGTACTGATGGAAACAATTACAAAAGGTGCCTGAAATACTCTGGTTCATAATTTAGAAGGTTTGTCAACCTCCATTATAGTTCCAGTGATTTGCACTGAAACTTACACTAAATCTACACCAAATAATCTTTCTACATCCTCATTTCTGTGTTCTTTCATTTTCCTTTTTTTCCCCTTATTCAGCTGTTTGGTCTTACCTGTCCTCAGGCTTCTTACTCACTGCACTGGCTTTGTCGGGGATAGTTGATTTTCTTCACAGTAGCTGGTATAGGGCTCTGTTTTGGATTTGTGCTGAGAGCAGTGTTGATAACACAGGGATGTTTTTGTTACTGCTGAGCAGGGCTTACGCAGAGTCAAGGCCTTTGCTGCTTCTCACAACACCCCACCAGCGAGTGGGCTGGGAGTGCACAAGAGGCTGGGAGGGGACACGGCTGGGACAGCTGACCCCAACTGATGAATGGGATATCCCACACCATGTGACGTCATGCTCAGCATAGAAGCCTGGGGAAGGAAGAAGGAAGGGGGGGACATTGGGAGTAATGTTGCTGTCTTCCTTCCCAAGTCACCATTACGCACGAAGGAGCCCTGCTTTCCTGGAGACAGCTGAACACCTGCCTGCCCATGGGAAGGAGTGAATGAATTCCTTGGTTTGCTGTGCTTGCATGTGCGGCTTTTGCTTTAGCTATTAAACTGTCTTTATCTCAACCCACGACTTTACTCACTTTTGCTCTTCTGATTCCCATACTCTCCCCATCCAGCTGGGGGGAGAGTGAGCGAGTGGCTGTGTGGTGCTTAGTTGCTGGCTGGGGTTAAACCATGACACCCGTATTCACAGATGCTTTAAGAGCAGCCCTGTTGCCTGACTGTTCTGTAAATTTTTTCTATGGCTGCCTTCTGGTATATCAAATGGCCTACTAGGACAGATTATTTGGTTTGAAAGAAGCAGCTCCATGGTCAATGTGAAGTGTAATGCACTGTTTTCTCTCACTATTTTAATTTTAATGATCCCATGATTGTTCATATGAGAATCACAGCGATTATGCTGAAAACATACCACCCTGCTGAAAATACACCTTCCCACCAGCCTTCATGTCTAATCACAACACAGTAAGACAGGAAAAGACTGAGTTTTCGTAGGGACCCTGCTCAATCTCATTTTTCAGTTACATAGCTTTTTGTCCCACTTTCCAATTTTACTAGGTAATAATATCACCCTCACTTTGAAAAGTTATGTGTCAGAGCCCTGAAAAGACAATGTTTTTCATTTCATTATTTAAAAAGCTGAAATTTGCTTGGGTAAGAAACTTCAGTTATCAGATTTTCTACGCACTCTGCTGCAGCATGCTGTTATTAAACTTTACCAATGTATGTGAAAAACAAGATGCATTAACCAAATAGTTATATAAACACTACAGATGCTTCCCACAAAAGAACTGGTCAGAGACATGCACTCACATGCCCTGCTAAAACATGCTGAAGTGAGGGTAGTATGGACCTTTTCACTGATATAAAACTCTTCTTGTCATGGGGCTCATGACTGGATTTTTGCCGCTGTTTTCTGGGTGGATAATGGTTAAATGATGGCCTTTACATGATATCAGCAGGACCCAGTTGTCTTAGAGTCTGTGAGCTAGGGAAGGTCTGTTACACTCCCTGGACTTACACTGTAACTAATGGAATGTTGCAAAAATTGTTGCGGTGTCTCCTCTTTCATGCATGTGTAGAAAGAAAAGTGTGCATTTCCAGTATACTATTTCTTCTATCCTTTTAGGTGTCATGAAAAATAAATTAGTGATTGTTCATGTTTTATTTGATCATTCATCCATTTTCTGGTGGGAAAAACCATCCATTAGGGGAGATGTCAAGAAACAATTGGAAAAAAACGTAAAATATATTGCACCACTACCACAAAGAAATACGTAATAAAAGCAAGGATGCTCTTTGTTTTTGCTTTTTGTGTAAGCACCAAGCAAGATTCATATCCCTTACCTTGTCTGCCAAAAATAATGAAAGAAATTCAGAACAAAAATATGTCCACATTTTCAGAATAAAACCACCTTCATTATATCTTTGTAAAGGTCCAGTCATCCTGAAAGTTCACCTGGCAATTCCAAGGCTCTCAGAATTACACTGTAACAAAAGAATTCATAAAAACAAAAGATGTAGGGGATCCATGATTCCAAAGAAACCATCAATTCCAGCTAGATTTCTTATTTGAAAAACTAAAAAATAAACTAAAATATGGTCATTCAAGGTCATTAACTTGAGAAATCATATTATACTTTCTTGGAAGTACTTCAAAATGCAGTACAGAAGATACAAGGCTCCTTCCTTGGCTCTTTCCAACAGGTACTCAAAGGAGACATGCAGTAGTAAAGGAGGGGAAATTTCTTGCAACTCCCTTGTTCAAGAGGTGTTTCTGTACTGACTCTCTCCCCGGCATGATCTGGACACATCTCAGGGCTGCCTAAACCATGCTGAATGGCCAGTGTTCCCCACCATGTTCTCTGTAGAAACTGTCCCAGAATATACAGCCATGTCTTCCTCCATCCACAAAAGGATGTAGCCAAACAGCAACATGCAGCCAGAAAAGATCCCCACTTAGCTACTGTGGCGGCTCCTGGGACCCTCTGCATTGCTAGCAGAGCACAACGGGCTCTGAATGGCACTGAAGTTGCTACCTGCAGATTTTATCGCAAAGGTAGTGGAAAGCAAAACTCCAAAACTAACTTCATATAATTAAAGATCTCTCTATCTCATTTACTTTACAAATCTCCTGGAATGTGGCACCACCCAGTATTAGTTGTGCATCACTATCAAGCTGAAAGCTTGAGTAAACATGAAAAAATCACAGATAAGCTCATTCTGAATCATGAAAGCCAAAAGTGAGCTGAGATGTAACAAGGGCATCTCAAGTGTGGCATGTCCTCTGATAAGGAAGAGCTTGCTCTGGGAAGGGCCCTTGGTTTCAATTTGCTAATTTCCCTTCTCTGCAGCATTGGCAATAACAAGGGCATAAAAGGCTTTTTTCTAATTTGTACTGCATGTTTGGAAAATGTCTTATGTCTTCACTGATTCAGGCGCTCACAGGGCGTGGATGGCACTTTTACCGTCAGCGCTAGCCAACACTCTCCCACTGTTTCAATGTTTTCTATCACTCTACATCCTGCATTGCCAGGTAAGGTAACCCGTCATCTCAACTCATATTACCACCAAGGGATATAAAAAAACCTAAAAGGAAATTAAGTTGGAAGAGAGCTGGCTGGATCCTTAAATACAGTGAGCTCCTTAATGCCAACCATGCTAAGCCAATGTCTAAATCAGCTGCATTTTTAGTGGCCAAATTCTGATCTGATTTACACTTATGTAGATTCAGATAAACTCATTGGAACTGAAGGGAATTCCTGTGGAGTTGCATCACAGCAAGGCAGAAATAGAATATACCCCTTTGTTTAAGTTCCTCATGATTTCAAGAGTACAAATGAGTTGGAAAGACCCTTTTTTAGGTTTATGAAATCAATGGAAAAAGTAATCCAGAAAGACAAAGGTTTCTTAGGACTCTTACGTAGCCACCAAAACCACAAACAGGGTACTACTAGATTATAACTCTTAGAGTAGCACTCCTGGGGGAAGAAATCAAACTCCAGCAGAGCAAAAGGGAAAATTGGAATCATCTAGTTTCCATTCTGCATAATAGGTTTTCTTTGTATTTATTTCCACTTGGAAACAAGTTGTGTTTTTGACTTTATAACACATAAAATACATTGTAAACTGATTTGTGTGAGAGCCAGCATTTCCCCAGATTCTGCATAGCAACAGGCATGATGAACTGAGAGCTACCCACTGGAAGTGACGCTTTGCATCATGAAATTAATGAAGTATCACTTTTTCTCTATATACAACACAGTACCAGCTTTCACCACTTGTTTAATGATATTTTTAGTGAGTCGGAAGACTAAATAACAGGCCTGGTATAATGTTTTTAAGGATAGAAGGAAGCGGGGAATAGAGGTCATTGCTACCGGAAGAGAACAACCTATTTCACAGCGGCAAGATACAAGAGGGATAACTGGAAACCAGTGGCTTTATCTTCATCTCTGGCTCCCATGATGCACATGGTGATGTTGCCTATGAATTGTCAGTGACTGGAAGCCCCCACCGATGTCAGGCTATGAAGAAAGAGGTGTCGCCATTTTTCCAGAGGCATAAAATAAGCGAGCTAAATCCAGACTAACAAGGAGGTTCACTATAGCAGGAGGAGGAAAACAGCTGCAGGTTTTCGGAGGGTGAGTGCAAGCAGTGAGAGGATTCTCTGTCTCCATGGTCTGCTTAGTCATAAAGAGGTCCCAAAGTCCCTGACTGTTATGGAAAGCTGACAGATCTCAGCTTTACTGCACAAACCGGCCAGGCTGCCGTAGCCTCTTGTATGGCTAGCTACATTAGGCAGAACAGGGCATGTAATCCATGGGTCAGGAAAAGTTTTGCTGCATCTTCCCCTTTTTCTGTTGTCTTGGTTTCTCAGGACTGAAGTAGCCTATTGCGAACAGACCCAAGTACAACCCTGACCTACAGGACACAGCCACAAGGATCTGGTATTCCAAGCTTGGTTTCATCTCCAGTTCTCTTTCTGCTTCCAAAACATAGACATAACCAGTTCTGGAGCAGTTATGTCCACTCACCTTGTCCTGCTGCCACAAAGGGAGAGCAGTCCCAGGCTCACACTATCCCCAGGAAGAAGCCCAGGTACCATCTGTGAGAGTGCTGGATGGCTCAGTCAAACACAAGCCACAGGCTGGGCAACAGACACTGTGGGCAGTCGCAGGAGAGCACCCCAACCCTCATTCCAGCCATGATCATTTTATTGGTATACACATGGCCGTTCAGAAGGCCAAGAAGGCTTATCTTCTGCTAGCTGCTGTGGGCAGCTCCTCCTCTGCCAGACCAGACTGCCCCAACAAAAGTCCTACAAAAGCATCCTGGTCACTATGTTTAAGATGCTGTACATGAAAGATAGATGACAAAACATTCTTATTCCAGAGAATCCAGTGAGGAAGTAACCTTCCAGAGGAGATGGGGCAAATTTCTTAAAGACACCCTCCAAAACACCCTTTCTGAAAAACAAGGTAGTCACAACACAAACCCCTACCCAGTCCCCACAGAAGAATGTGCACGTGACCCTGTCAAGTCTGCTTCTGGAGGCAGAAAGTGCTCAGATTTGAAGCAATGTAGAGCCTTTGGATAAACTGCTAAACAGATAGTTTTGAAAATAAATAGTTTAAATTCAACTAAGAAGAAGGCAGACAGCCCATATTTCTTGAGCTCTCTTACCACTTTTCTTGTTTTATTCATTCAGGGCTTGGCAGGGATGCTAACCAATTCCCTTAATATTGCCATCAGTCTCAGGGGTTCAGCAACACTAGCAAATGCCAAGGTATATTTGAAGCCGAGCTTTGGTTATGGCCATTTATTTGCAGAGCACTTTTACTCCAAAATCCCAAAACACTGACCACAATGCCGGTTCTGGTGCTAACAGGAATCCCTTTGCTGGTCCCTGGATTATTAAAACCTCAGGCAAGACAGCAGCAGCTCTTAATACAGCAGTTCTGTAATACAGTATGAGGCAAGCAAGGAATAATAATGTATCTAACTAAATTACATGCAAATGCCAGTTAGGCAAAATATAGTTACCCAAATGGAATTTGGACAGAGCCCTCGTGTTAACACCCCAGCTCTTGGCCAAAGTGCCAAAGCACTTCTGAAGGTTAAGAGTGGCCAAGAACTTGGTTTCACAGCTCATCCAAAAGCCCATAATGTTTGCATTAACTAATAGATTATATAATAATTACCATTTTAGTGATGTGTTGTGGCTCCGCATATTATGAGATTTTTTTATTGGTAATGGTGCCTGCCTTAAAAAGGTCTGCCATTCACTGCTGTTGTTTTTTCCAATTCTGTGTGAGTTTAGTCCATTTAAAGTCTTGCAGGCACTCTATATTTTCTGATAAGAAACATTTCTGCAAGAGTCAGTCATTCTGACAATAAAATCAAGACAGACAGATCAGCCAATTTTTCAGAAAAAAAGCTCTTAGATTTAAGGAAATGCGGATTTTGCACTCTGGTCTGCAACAGTTCACCACATTCAAGGACAGTCTGTGTGACCTGCTCATAGCAGATTTTGGCAAGTCACTCCTTTTTCTTTTTCTTTTTTTTTGTTAGGCAAGTACAGGTGAAAAAAAATGTGAGCAGCAGAATTTATTATATTCTATTGAGCACCAGGGGAAAGTAACTATAAAGCTTCAATACAAGACTGACACCATCTGGATACCACACAGTTTGCAGGCTTTACAAAATTTGTGTGAAATATTGCTTTTATACCCAGAAAAATACAGTATTTTCACCTCCAGTTCCAAGTGGGGAATCCCCAGTGAACAGCCAGCACCACCAGTGTGCACCCTGTGGAAGCTGGAAAAGCTGAAGCCTCCTTAGCAGCAGGCACCCTCCTTCCATCACTGCTGCTCTCAGGGCACGTGCAGTTATTACCATAGCTCTGTGATGTTCCCAGCTAAAAGCTGTCACCTAGTGTAAGCAGTTTCTAGTAAATACTGATTTCGACTTTTTTATATCAGCAGGGTGAACCTCTGTTTTTTGTATTATATTCTCAGGAACATACAAACAAAGAAGGTGAGAGGCAAGAATGTTCTCTGAGAAGCCATAACATTTCTCCAAGTAAATCAGCCAAGGCTTAAGCTAATGCCCTTGAACAGTGTACTGAAGTCAATGAAATTGCTTGCATTCTTAAACTGAAATGACTGGATAAGCACCTCCAAACAACAGTTTGAAATAGAAATTTAACCAAACGTGGCCTGTTATTTACCCAAATATTGTGCTGAGCTTGGATTCATAACCTATAAACTTCACTGCCTTGGTCAGGAAAGAAAAATAAGATAACACACTGCAGTTGAATATTGGATGACAAGAAATAATTTCTCACTTCCCTAACTGCTTTTTCCCAAATGCTTGCATCTTATTTATTTGCATTTATTTGGAGCAGGATTGCTCCTTTTTTGCACTTTCCCAGGAGGGAGTAAAGCTCACTGCCTTCTCAAACTTAGTGAGTCAGAATGAGTCAGACCACAAGGACTGGAGAAGGGCCCCAGCACAAAACTTCTCTCTGCGGAGGGTTTGAGGAGGAAGAGATTTTCCAGCCTCATGCTCCCTTTGTGGAGCTTTTGCGGAGATGCTGCAACTATATCACTTTCCCTCACTTAGATCAACAATGAAACTGAATTTAGTCCATGCTGACCAATAAGGTGAATATTTGCATTTTTGGGGAAGGAGTGGAATTATGCAATAATCAACAAAGAATATGACCCAAAGAAACCATCGTTACAATTATACAGAGAGACACTTGAAAGATATCACAAGCAGATGGAGAAATAGGATTTTCAAAAGTATGAGGTTTCCTTAATAAGAACTCCATCTGGGATTTAAAGTTTGCAGCTTTTTCTAGTTTCCATAGAAAACTATTTGCATATCTTAACATAATTCAGATTATTACCATGTGTCCACAAAATTTACTAAGGGAGTGTTCAAACTCTACCCGAAGAAGGAATTTTAATTCTTCACGTTGTATATTAAATTCAAATTTGTGTTCTTCATCTTAAAGAAAAGATTCATTTTTTCCCTCCTTGCAATCCTGAAAACTGAATACAAGAATAAGAAAGAATTATGAGATCCCAAATATACTTCCTTTCCCAATAAGTGGACTTGTGGGAGCCTAACTGTTTCCCAAATACATCTTGGAAAACACCCATTACCAGAACTACAAACTAAGCTATGTGAGTATCTGCTTGTGTGGTTTGGTTGCCAAAAAATGATCAAATAATAAAATAAAAAACACTTTGACCTAAAATGAACTTTTCCTTTCTCATTTCATTGGAAAAACAGACGAATCAGTGCAGATCATTTGAGGACCAAAAAGAAATTACATGTCTTTTTTTAGACTTTACGGCTTTTTTAGTATAGTTAACCTACTACAAACATTTGTATTTGTTAGCATGCAATCTTTTTGCTGAAAATAAGGTAACTAGTTTTATCAGATTACCAGATTAAATACAAATGCTTCTTCCAGTGTTTGTTGTTCTGTGTCCTGTCCTTAAGGAACTTCGTGCTCCTGACTGTGACCCATTATTAACATTGCAGCAGCTCTGTGAGATGGAGTCAAGTGCTGCTGCGGGCAGTTGTTCTCTCTGCACCTTGCTGGAGAGCACAGGACTGGACTCGGCTGGGCTGCGCTCTGTGCTAGGGAAGCACCTGTTTTCTGTAGGGTAGTTCCTGGCTGCGTTTATGTGCAGTTTTCTAGCTTGTATCATAATGGGCTACTGACAATTTATTAAAAATTCACACAAGCATTCCATGAGTTCACACTCTGTTCTTATCACAGATGGACCCAAATTGCAAAATCTGGATCCTGAATTAAATGTTCTTTTGCTTTGGTATGTCAGATACAAGGTCTTCTCTTCACTAAGGAAAAAAAAAAAAGAAAAGAAAAAGAAAAAAAAAGAAAAGGTGTGTTCTTATTTTGAATTAGTTAACTTCAGGTAAAATCCTTGCAAGGACAAAGAAACTCATAGTTTTCATTGGGCTTCTCTATGGTCTTCAGTTCAATGTTTAATTTATTTGAAGCCTATAAACTGCCTTGTCTTCAGTGGAGTATTATTGTGCATTAATTGCTCTGAGTTAAGGTTGCCTTTTTTCTTTAGTGAGGAAAATATCCAAGTACCTGAGCAAGGTCTAGTTCTGACCTCAGAAAAACAGTAATGTTTAAGCACCAGATGTTAACTCACTTATAATTTAGTAGTGCTGCCAGCACGCTGCACGGTGTCAGAGGCAATACCAAAACAGGATCCCAGGATGACAGATATCACTCAGACCTCCTGTACGTGGGGGAGAACAAAGGAATTCTCAGAAGACACTAGTATTTTGCTGCTTTGCATGCCGTGATAAGAAAGCTCCTCATTTTGCTCGTGCTGGTTTGTGACCAGGGCCAATAGTAACAGCATTCTTCCACACTGTTATTTTTGGCTGGTCTGTGTGTTATGACATAAGGAAGGGAAAATGAAAACCAGTCAAAAAGTAGTGTAAATGAGATGATAATGAAGAAAACACTTTAATTTCAACGTGCACTTGACGGTTTTTCTGTGCCCAGCAATGCTTGGAATAAGACAAACATGTTTTGCAGTACTGCCAGATCCCATAACATCACCCAGGACAAGTACGGAGAAGGGCTGCTCCCTCCGAAGATTCCTGCAATTACATCCTTCCACAGAAGGTTTAATGTTTGGCAGTCTTTTGGGAAGAAATGTGTGGAAATAGAAAAGACAATTATGACACAATTATGCAGAAAGAGAACTCCAGTTTAAGAAATGGAACAGAAGACTTCACAGAGAGGAATCTGGGAGAACTGAAACCGAACAAAAAAAATGAAGTCTTTTTTCTGTGTTACACCCAGCATCTTAACAGATACCTCAGTGGGACTGCTACAGCTAGCTTCTCTGTTTCTGTTTATCTTCGGTAATATTAAAACAACATTCTGTCACATTCTGAACCATGCAAAGGGTTAAATGCATATGCTGTGAACAGTTAAAAGTCAGTGGACCACAAATATTGCAACCAAGGCCAAAATCACTGGATTGCAGTGTCAGCTTTATGACAGTACTTTCTAGCACAAAAGGTATCTATTTCCATTTCATAAGCATTTTTTATTTGTTATGCTTTTTGTATGTCTTTTGAAGTCCAGAAAACCTTTCAGCACAGCATGCTGTATCACCAGACAAGTTTTCCTTTAGAATTTTCTTTGGATATTCCCTGGAAGATTGTCATCATGAAATTTGTACTGTTTCATGATTTATGCTTTTTCCCTGTGCCAAATAGATACATACTAATATACTACAACATATGCTCTCACTATCATGTCTAAACCAAACACAAACACACAGCCGATTAAATGCCTACAAAGTTTACTATATTAGATCATTTACATTATGTTTAAGTGACTCCTCTCCTCCAAATTCATGTAAAGCCTAAAGAGCCGGCATAAGTCCAGAAGTAATCAGAAGGAAGCCAAGATCTACACGGGATCGATAGGAAATTTTAAATTTAGAGTCTTTGAATCCAAACTGCTGACAAAGATTGCAGGGGAAAAGAAAGCCAGTTAATGGCTTTTCTAAGTAAACATCCAAGATGATTTTTATCATGCAACGAAGCTTTTCATGTATGTAATCTTCACTCTCTTCCAGCTCCTGTCTAATGGTGGAAATGTGATCTTTTATATACCAACAAATGAAAGTTCTCAAAAGAAGAAAAAAAAAAAACACCTCAGGAATGCACTATAGCTATCACTTTTTGAAAACATAGTTGACTAAACATTGACCGTTTGACACTGAGTACTGTGAGGATAGACTTCATGTCAGAACATCTTCTTTTCCTTGTTTTTATTTTTAAGCAGTGACTAACTATAGAAGCAGCACCACATTTATGCTACCATAATTAATGTGGTGACAGCTTTTCCATTATAAATTTCTGTTTTCAGGGATTTATAACTCATCTGTGGAAGACTGTTCCAGGCAAAAAACTTTTTGAAGTGTAAAGATCAAAGATCATATTAAGCTTCATGTTTAAAAGAAAACTGTACCTTTCTTCTTCAGCACAGCAAGCCAAAAGTTCAAACAGCAGTGTAAGAAAGGATAAATGGATCTGGCCTGCTTTATTTTGGCTTCACACTGGAAGAAGTGATAGACTTTATATTTTTAATAGTAGACATTAATATCAGAAGACCATTAAACTGCTTTTGAGGCAGCATGAAGACTGGTATTCACTACCACAATTTAAATTATTTCAGTGCCTTGCAAGAGAAGATTGTCTCTTAAGAATTTCAGAAATAACAATTTTCAATTAAATTTGGGGTAAATATTTATTTCAGAAAAGCTATGATTTTGTCCCCAGCAGCTTGTACATAGCAAAAATTTTGTTTCACCAAGGGAATGTTTGGGTAATAGGGATAAATAAAGTGAAGGCTTATGTAAATGTTGAAAAGAATGAAAAATACTAACTCAAGCAGAAGATTCAGAAATATTATAATGGCCTAAAGTATATTACCTGAATCTTGTTAAACAAAGGAAAACAACCCTTTTAAAGCACTCCTACGTTGCTCTATTTCCATTGAGGTCTGTATTTTTGCAAGGCTGGAGCTGAAACACAAGGATATCTATAAAAACCAAAACAGATAGGGATGAAATCCAGAGACAAACTACCAAGAAGGAATCAACATGATTTGGCATCAAAGAAGCACTATGTCTATGCTATTTAATCACCAATAGTTTTGTAAGTTGTTTCTTCTTTTGTTTTCAAATATGTGCAATACCTTTGATGTTACAGGATATATATATATGTACGTTATAACTCACTAAACCTGATGATATTGTTTCACTTCACATTTATATTTTGTGTAATGGAATTTTTGGCAGTCTGTCTCTAATTATAGGAAGGATTTTTTTTTTAGTTTATTTGACTACATTCACCACTTCTCAACATATGCCATATTTAGGACATGGTACAACTAATAATGTGTATGAAGCCACACTACTGCTTCCTTTTTAGGGACAACTGAGAAATGTGCCCCCTTTAAGTGAGTGCTTAAATCCCCTTCAGTTAATTATCAGTCTCAACACGCAGTTGCAAGCCATCCTGAGCAAAAACCTGGTGGAGAGTTTCATCAATGGCTTTGTGGAATGAGACTCACCATGATTTGTCGTTCCAATTTTAAATCAGAAAACTTGGCATTATGCAGGTTAACTTCAGATGGCTTTAATCTGCTGAGCAAAAAATGCCAGTACAGTGCAAGTTGAGACAGAGTTCATGCTCAGCCCTCTGCATGCTGGATGAACGGTGCCCAGGATGCAGAGCCACCCATGCCAAGCTCACCAACCCAGCACTGCACAGGCCTGGATATGTGCCACAGGAGCAGCTCCTGTCCAGGAATGGCTTCAGGTGACAGGGAACGATAGCTACTAAGCCGTGAACTTAAGCTGTTTCTTGCAGTGTGTCAGCTCAAGCACCTCTATGTCAGGTTGCCAGGCATATCACAGAATCACAGAATGGTGGGGGTTGGAAGGGACCTCTGGAGATCATCTTGTCCAACACCACTGCTTGAGCAGGGACACCCAGAGCAGGGGGCACAGGAACGTGTCCGGGCGGGTTTTGAATGTCTCCAGGGAAGGGACTCCACAACCTCCCTGGGCAGCCTGTGCCGCTGCTCTGGCACCTGCACAGGAAAGAAGTGTTTTCTCATGTTTAGGTGGAACTTCCTGTGTTCCAACTTGTGCCCATTGCCCCTTGTCCTGTCATTGGGCACCACTGAAAAGAGTCCGGTCCCATCCTCTTGACAACCGCCCTTCAGATATTTATAAGTATTGATAAGATCCCCCTTCAGCCTTCTGTTGTCCCGGCTGAACAAACCCAGGTCTCTCAGCCTTTCCTCATAAGGGAGATGCTCCAGTCCCCTGATCATCTTGGTAGCTCTTCGCTGAACCCTATCCCGTAGTTCCCTGCCTTTCTTAAACTGGGGAGCCCAGAACTGGACACAGTACTCCAAATGTGGTCTCACTAGGGCAGAGTAGAGTGGGAGGATACCGTTGGCCTTCTTGGCCACAAGGGCACATTGCTGGCTCATGGTCAGCTTGTTGTCCACCAGCACTCCCAAGTCCTTCTCAACAGAGCCACTTTCCAGTAGTTCAGCCCCCAGCCTGTACTGGTGCAGGGGGTTGTTCCTCCCCAGGTGCATGACCTTGCACTTGCTGTTGTTGAATTTCACGAGGTTCCCCTCGGCCCAGCTCTCCAGCTTGTCCAGGCAAAGGGATAATTGATACAGTCTTCACCCTGTTCCTCCACCTTTAAACAAGAAGGAGGGAGGTCGGAATGCACAGCAAGGTGCAGTACCACCTCCAAACACAGAAGCTAGACCCAAGCCTGAGCTCATCTCTTAAGTACTTAGACCAAAATATTCTGAACCTCGACTGGTGATTCTGTTTACAATAGGGGAAATCAAAGACTCACCAACATCCAAGGCCCTTTGTATGGTATAATACTGAGATTATTTCTACTGCTAACCTTGCTATTTTTCTCTGCATTTCCTGTGTATACAATAGTGACTTCAAATATAGCAGCTCCTTTTATCGCAGGAGTCAGGGTATTCTCACAGAACACCACTGAAGTCAATAGAAGAACTTTCACCAAGAATAGTTTTTCGCCGCTCCATTGCTTTTCTTGCCTAAAAAACACATACCCTTTTTAATGTGGGGCATCTTCAGGAGAAAGTGGTGAGAAAAGGCCACTGATTTATCTGTGGAAATTCCACCCCTGGTATGTACCTTCCCACGATTGCATTAGTCCTGTCTTTGCTGCCTGTCTTCCTTCAGCTGCCTGGCCTTTGACAGGTGATGTTTTGGGAGTTAAGATCTGAAACAAGTCAAAAGGGAGGTAACATGCCAGGGCAGATCTCTGTTTTTTTCTCATTCCCATGGAAACTTTTCTTCAACAGGTACCCATTAAAAAAAATTCATGCTGTAATTTACACTGGGATCAGGTTTCCTGAAATCAGAGACCTGTCAACACTCTCCAGCACAACAGAGTATTTGTGCAATGCAATGAGGTGCACACATGCTAACATGGGTAATCACCATCTAACACTGAGTTTCCATGCATGAATCAGGGACCCAGATACTTGCAGGTGTGCTCCTGGCTAGGTGTTAATGCCGTCTTCTCCTTGCCTGTTGTTAGGCAGATTCTTGAAGAAAGCAATCTTTCAAAAGTCACCTGGAAGTCTGTCACTTCTGTGAGAAGACTTGGTGCTATAACCTGTTGATGTGGGAGCAACAGGCTAGTGAAGCTTTATGTCATGTTTGCTCTATTTCAGGAAATGTGTTTACATTTATGCAAATGAAGACTTGTTCCCACTGATTAATGCTGTCTTATTTTTGTTGAGTCACCTCATAATACAACCACTAATTTCTACTGGCTTGGTAGAAAGATAAAAGATGAAGCAAAGTTCCCATGAAAGTCATCTAGATTAACTCTGTGACCAAGGGCTAGCTATACACAGAGATTATACCAATTTAATTACAACTTTTTGACCTGATTTAGTTAAAATCCATGCAATTCCCATATATTGCTTGAAGAAATGTATTTGATTGGATGTATATTAATTTTAGGCACTGGTACAGACTGATAAGTTTTTACAAAAGGGATTGAGTCCCACTTTATATAAATAAATTTACAAGTTCATTGAAAAAATCTGTTTTCACACTGGGACCAAGACTGACAAATGTTGTCTTTTTGTCTTAAAGCTATATTGACCGAAATTATTGCAGTCATGTAGCCCTGATTACTGTAGAGAAAACAAGCAATTTCTATGTTCACAGTGCCAAAGAGCAGAAGTATGGTGAGGTCTTTACTAAAATATTTCTTATAAATTACTGCACAACTTTCTCACAAATCCAGAAACTGTTTCTCTGATCAAGTGAGAAGATTATTTTTGCATTATGTCAGGGACTAACTCAAGCACTTCAAAAGCAAAAACTGGGAGAGAAGAGAAATGTCTGGAAAAGTAAATCTGGTTGACTCCTGCTGAGTTTCTGGAGTGTCAACTATTATTACAGTTATACTTTGTAATGTGTGTCTCATAGGTGCCTCTGTGCTACACTCTATATGGAAGACGTGGTTCCTGAACCAGCAAGTTTCCATCTGGTTTTAGGTTTTGGAGCAGAGGGAACACACAAGAAGGGGCCAAATTAGAGGCTAAAAATCTAGAGTAACACGTCACACAGATATACTCTAGTCTTGGTTTGATTAAAACAAAGAACATAAAAGATTATGTTTGGATTTTTTCCTAACTAAAAATGTAAATTGTTGGAGTTTTTAACTCATCTGTAAGACCATGTGAGTTAATAAGCTCAAATAAAGCTCTTGCTCTCATATATCCTATTTCAGAAGGGCTGAGCATTGCAAGGGCTTGCAATATAAAAGAAAACTACTTAGTTTGGTCCATATGCTGTAGTATATTTTAATACCAACTTAAGTGATGTTATAATGGTAAGGAAGAAAAAGCTAAAGAAAGGCAAACCTTGAAGGCCCATCCTTTACAATTACTGATCTCCCTTTGCACTAGGGCTGCATGGTCTCCTATGGCAGTGGCTTATCTGATGACAGGAGATATTGCAGGTTGTGTTGAATTACTTATTGCTGTCAGCTACAAAAAAAAAAAAGGAGATGTGAGATTCATAGTCTGACTATGATGGTGAGTTTGTTTAAGCCAAAAGATAGTACCCAGCTAGGACATCCATGGGACGTGGCAGGTTCAAGTTTGTGTTTGATATTTAAATCCCCATCATCCAGGAGATTCTTCCCTAAGTATAAAGCCATGGGACTCTCTTAATCACTTCTGCAGTATAATGTATTTAAAAACTCCTCCAAGACCAGAAGAAATTTCTTACCTACACAGATTAGTGTCTCACCCATCAGGCCATAGGATTAATCCCCTGATTTTTCCTAACTTATACCTCCCTTTTTAAGAGATTCTGTAGCACTTTTCACACATAAAATGAGATGAAGACCGAGCCAAAGAAATCAGGTCATACAGTGCTGAATTGTTGCAGCCACTTTGATGAAATTTGGTGATTGTTTAATATCAAGGGAACAGAAATTCCATTTAAAATAGGAGAAGGAAAGGGATGTCATGGGACTGTGAAAGGGAAAAAGAAGGAGGTGTCATGAAAGTCTAAAAGCATCTTCCACTGAGATGCTCGTCTGCTCAATCTCTCTTGATTTTGCTACGCTGGACCTACAAGCTTCAGGCTTCAGGATTTTCTCCAGCTCTGCACAAACTTGCAAGCCTTCTCCCCTCATGTTCTGCCTCAAGAGATGAGTCCCACCAGACAGTATGAAAGTCATGAGTCCTCATTCTCCTCCATGAATGCTTGTTTCCCCACACTCCCTGACATCCTGATGCACCTTTTCAGGAGGTTCTTAGGCTGAAAATGCTACAACAAACATCCATCTCATCCAGAGCCACAGGTCAGCAGAAGCACAAACATCCCCTGGGTGATCTCAGGTAGTTCATGCACTCCTCTGCACGTTCTTTCTCCACCTGTAAAACAGGACAGATACTTTTTTTTTCTACTCTCTTCTACTCTGCCTTTCCTAAGGTTTCAGTCTACTATAAGATGTAAATACAAGGAAATACCCTTACAGAAATATAAAATCCTCTTAGCTTTGAAACATTCTGGTTTTCCCTGCCCTTGAAAAGAACTCTGCCTAAAGCTAAGACTCACCCTCAGTATCAAAGGTCTGCGCATCTGTTAATACCTATGTACAGCACCTAGCACAGTGAATCATAGAATCACAGATTCACAGAATTATTTGATTTGGAAGGGACCTTTAGAGGTCATCTAGTCCAACACCCCTGCAGTGAGCAGCGACATCTCCAACTAGATCAGCTTGCTCAGAGCCCCATCCAACCTGGCCTTGAATGTTTCTAGGGATGGGGCCTCCACAACCTCTCTGGGCAACCTCTTCCACTGTTTCACCACCCTCATTGTAAAACATTTTTTCCTTATATCCAGTCTAAATCTACCCTCCTTTAGTTTAAAGCCATTACCCCTTGTCCTGTCACAACAGGCCTTGCTAAAAAGGTTGCCCCCATCCTTCCTATAGTCCCTCTTTAAGTACTGAAAGGCCGCAATAAGGTCTCCCCACAGCCTTCTCTTCTCCAGGCTGAACAACCCCAACTCTCTCAGCCTGTCCTCGTAGGTGAGGTGCTCCAGCCCTTGGATCATTTTTGTGGCCTTCCACAGGTCCATGTCCTTCTTGTGCTGAGGGCTCCAGAGCTGGAGGCAGCACTGCAGCTGGGGTCTCACCAGGGCACAGTAGAGGGGCAGAATCACCTCCCTTGACCCGCTGGCCATGCTTCTTTTGATGCAACACAGGATATGGTTGGCCTTCTGGGCTGCAAGTGCACATTGTTGGCTCATGTCCAGCTTTTTGTTCACCAGCAGCCCCAAGTCCTTCTCTGCAAGGCTGCTCTAATGCCTTCATCACCCAGCCTGTATTGATACCGGGGGTTGCCCTTACCCAGTTTCAGGACCTTGCACTTGGCCTTGTTGAACCTCATGAGGTTCTGACAGGCCCACCTCTTCACCTTGTCCAGGTCTCTTTGGATGACATCCCATCCTTCTGGTGTTTTGACTGCACCGCTCAGCTTGGTGTCATGGGCAAACTTGCTGAGGGCAGACACAATCCCATTAAGTCATTTATGAAAGTATTAAACAGCACTGGTCCCAGTATGGACCCCTGAGAGACACCACTCGTCACTGGTCTCCATCTGGACATTGAGCCATTGACCACTACCCTCTGGATGCGACCATCCAAGCAATTCCTTATCCACCGAACAGTCCACCCATCAAATCCATATCTCACCAGTTTGGAGAGAAGGATGCTGTGTGAGACTGTGTCAAAGGCCTTACAGAAATCCAGAGACGAGACACCTGTAGCTCTTCCCTTGTTCACTGATGCAGTCACTCTATCACAGAAGGCCACTAGGTTGGTCAGGCAGGACTTGCCCTTGGTGAAGCCACACTGGCTGCCTTGGATCACCTCCCTGTCCTCCATGTGCCTTAGCATAACTTCTAGGAGGATCTGTTCCATGATGTTCCCAGGCACAGAGGTGAGGCTGACAGGTCAGTAGTTCCCAGGATCCTCCTTTCTACCCTTTTTAAAGATGGACACAATGTTTCCCTTCTTCCAGTCCCCAGGGACTTCACCTGCATGACATGACTTTTCAAATATGGAGAGCAGCTTGGCAACTACGTCAGACAATTCCCTCAGGACTCTGGGATGCATCTTATCAGGTCCCATAGACTTGTGTATATCCAGGTTCCTCAGGTGGTCATGAACCTGATCTTCCTGTACAGTGGGATGGGCTTTATACCCCTGGTCTCCATACATTGACTCAGGAGGGGTGAGGAGAGAGGTTAACAGTGAAGGCTGAGGCAAAAAAGTTGTTGAGTCCCTCAGCCTTCTCCTCATCTGTCAATACTAAGCCAACACCCTTGTTCATCAGGGGGTTACACTTTCTTTAACTTTCCTTTTCTGGTTGACATATCTGTAGAAGCCCTTCTAGTTATTATTTGCATCCCTTGCCATGTTCAGCTCCAGCCATGCCTCGGCCCTCCTGACCCCATCCCTACACAACCGGGCAGCATTCCTATACTCTTCCCAGGATACCTGTCCCTGCTTCCACTGCCTGTAGAGTTCCCTCTTGCTCTTCAGTTGGACAAGCAGGTCTCAACTCAGCCATGCTGGTCTCTTCCCCTCCTTGCCTGATTTCTTACACTTGGGGACTGAGAGCTCTTGTGCTCTATGGAAAGTGTCCTTAAAGATCTGCCTGCTCTCTTGTGTTCCCTTGTCCCTGAGGACTGTTTCCCAGGAGGTACTTCTGACAAAATCCTTGAAGAGCTGGAAGTTTGCTTTCCTAAAATTTAGTGTCCTGACTATACTCCTCGTTTTGCATCCATAGCCTTAGCTCAGGATCCTTCAAGGTGCCACAACACCACTATTAGACGCTGTATAACACTTTTCTCTGTTGGCTTTCAAACCGTATTTTAACAGAGACCTGTACAAAGGTACCCCCCTAGAAATGAAAAATGTTGGTCATGCTTTCAGCTAGTGAGGCTCTGTCATGGAGATCCATGACTGAAGAGCACAACATTAGCAAAAGCACTGTAAACAAAGCACAAGGGTTTATGCCTCCACCCAGTGCAGAGTTAAGCCACAGATATTTTCGTTTTGTCTCAAGTCAGAGTAGATGTTAAAAGCTGTCATAGGATAAAAAATCCTTTAGAGAAATTTATGGCAGAAAAATCCATAAAAGTCTGCTAAAAACAAAGACACTATGTCCACTTCAGGAAGCCCCTGGCTGGCTGGAAGAATATTCTGAAATTTATCATTGGATAATTATCCTGTTCCTATGGCTTTCCTTAGACATTTCTGTGACAATGTACTGGGACGAAGGGATGTTTGCTGAGGTGAGATGAAGACATTCAAGCTCCCTTACAGAATGATCAGTGTGACTAGACATCAGCTGAATGGTCCATGGGATCTTCCAGAAGTCATGGCAAAGAAGGCTAGTACAATCTTTAGAACATCAACAGAAGAGTGATTCAGGCATCTGAGCTATGCTGTGAGGGAGAGAAAGATGAGGAAGGGCTCCACAGTTCTCTTCACTGCAATAATGCTAACCTTGACCTCACTGGAAGGTAACTGGGCACAGAGGACTGTACCAAAGGGGCTTCTGGGGCAGGAGACAAGGGAGAAGGCACCAGGCAATGGCTGTGTCTTCTGCTTTTTCCTTTCCCTGCCACCTCAGCTCCTCAGGTGGTTTCCCATGCTATTTCTTCTCCTATTAATGTGTTGTCCTCACAAACAGAATCACAGATGCATGGGAATGTACACGTCTGCGTGCAAGTGTTTAGGGATGTCACATCTGTACACCATCAGGCATCAGCACATGGCTTTGATACCACTGCAGAAACCCACAGAGCCTGTCACACCAAGGCAGTGGACAAGCTGGGACCCCATTAGGACGTGATATGTCGGTATTTGTCATCTCCCATGATAGCGGCATGCTTGTAGCCTGTCTGCATTTATTTATTTTTTTTGTTGGCATTGCTCACGGAGGTCTTAAATCATCCTAAATGAAACATTTGAATAAAAATTCCTGAGAACTGTCAGCATGCAATCCCACTCCGCATTCTTTTCTAAGCTTTTCATCCAGCCTTCACAGTACAGATGCTTGCAGTCTGGTGTGTTATAACTTGCTTTTATTTTCAAATAGTGCATTTGTCAACATTTCAGAGCCATCCAACCTCCATCAGGACACAATGACAGCTGATCACAGGTTTTAAATAGCTGCCTGATATTTGGAAATACAGCTTTCTAAGTGTCCATGATTAACTCCATGATTCATTTAAAGTTGAAAGAAGGAAGACAGTCACTCTCCTGTGATGCACCATGGTTATGAAGATGATCTATTTTTAAAAATCTCTGACTAGCCAAATTGTAAAGCAAGGGAGAACAGCTAATGGGCTAATGAGTGACCACTGCATAACTATATAGGAAGGTCAGGTATCAACATGCAGCCAGGGAATCATGGAGATGTCCTTCACCACTGTTCACCACAGGCTGAGGCAGAATTGTCTACAAAACCTTCAAAAAGCATTGGCAACAAAACAAACCCCAGCAAATCTCTCTTTC